>NC_043006.1:102078935-102208935 GCF_006345805.1 Octopus sinensis | reverse complement strand
TATGTCATAAACTGCATGATATCGGCATAGGTGGGAAATTAGGAGAATGGCTGCATGACTTTCTGAAGGATAGAAGTCAGGTGGCAGTACCCAATGGGGCCACATCCAATGACACACAAATATATGTATACATATATACATAGTGAGGATAATGTACAAACATGGCTGTGTGGTAAAAAAGCTTGCTTCCCAACATATGATCTTGGGTTCAGTCCCACTGCACAGCAGTACTGGGCCAACCAAAGCCTTGTAAGTGAATTTGGTCAATGAAAACTGCAAAAAACTTATTGTGTGTGTGTGTGTGTCTTGACATCATGTAAAGGTTATAAATGAGCATGACCATCATACAGGTAATGCATATTGTTCAATTCCAGTCTTCTATGAAAATCATGTCTGGTTATGGGAAAATATTATTTTGCTTGGAAACAGGTGAAGGTTTGCAACAGAGTTTCTGATTATAGAAAATCTGCCTCACCAAATTCTGTCTGATGCATGGAAGCATGGGAAAATGAGCATTGAATGATGATGATGATTGCATGTGTGTGTAGCTAATGCAACTGATCTACTTTAGCTGAAGAATAAGATTATGCATAGTCTAGCTGTTGAATGTGTCTTCTCTGTATACATATGAAGTGTATCAAAAAGTTCTCTGACTAGTTATGTTTAATAGAAAATAACTTATTCATCTAAGTTTTAACATCATCTCCTTTGAAATAGTCACCTAGCTCAGCCCCAGAGTTCCTGCAATTTTGGAACCCAGCCTGGAAGTCACTTTCCATGAGTAAGTTGAGGACTTATGCCAATTTGCTCTGGATCTCGATAATGGTGTTAAAACGGTGACCTTTGAGCTGTGTTTTTATCTTGGGAAAGATAGAATTCTGCAGGAGCTAAATCTGGCAAATAGGGCAGATGCAGAAGCAATACCATGTTTTTTTTAGAAGATACTCATAAGTGGAGGGAGCTCTTTGACAGGGTGCATTGTCCTCTTGAAGAATCCAATTCTTCATGCTCCACAGATCTGGCCACTTTCACATTCAGTGAAAGTGGCCAGATGCTTCTTCCTTCAAATGCTTCAAAACATCACAGTAGAACTCTTGACTGACAGTCTGGGTCTGAGGAATGAATTCTCCATGAACAATACCTATTTCTTTACTACCCACAAGGGGCTAAACACAGAGAGGACAAACAAGGACAGACAAATGGATTAAGTCGATTATATCGACCCCAGTGCGTAACTGGTACTTATTTAATCGACCCCGAAAGGATGAAAGGCAAAGTCGACCTCGGCGGAATTTGAACTCAGAACGTAGCAGCGGATGAAATACCACTAAGCATTTCACCCGGTGTGCTAATGTTTCTGCCAGCTCATCGCCTCTCCATGAACAATACCATGGATGTCAAAAAAAACCAAAAATGATGTGCATGCTTTTGATTGAGCTACAGCTCTGTCATCCACTTTTGAAGCACTCATGCCACTTAAAACAATGTGTATGAGCCATTGCCTTGTCCTGTAAGCTTGCTAAAGTATGCTTAATATCTCTGTAGCCGACTTCTGAAGTTCAACACAAACTATTCCATTGGCTTTTTGTTCCAACTTCCTATCCATGACAAAAATTACAGACTACAACATACACATGATCACAAAATCACGAATTTCAAATGTGTAGTTAACACAACAATGTCACGCGGCCACTGCCTCATGAAGGCTACTGCTAGCTCTCACTGTGGACACAACCATGAGCCGCCATCTGTTGGTGCACTACAGAACTAGTTGGGGAACTTTTTGAGACTACCTTGTATATCTGTGTGTACATATACCATGAGCTTCTTTTATAGATTCAACACAAAATAGGTTTTGGTTTATGAACATTCATTTTTATCTTTCATCAAGTCAATGAATAAAGTTCTTTACAAATAACTATTGTTGTGATGACTGTCATCTTCACAAGAAACTCTGTCTAACAGCAATAGTTGAAACAATAATACTTTTGCCACTTGTTAAAACTGAAAAGCTAAATGCTTTAAAAAGTGAAACTAACTAACGCAAGTGTGAAACTGGAAGCCACTATCACTATTACTTAGAAACAGTGGTGATAGCTTTCAATTTTACATTTTCTATCAAATAAATAAGAAATAAAAACTACTTTGTGTATATATGTTTGTGTCTTCTACATGTGCATGTGTGTGTATGTAGATATACATATGTATGTGTATATGTATATATATATATGAGTATATATATATATATATGTGTGTATATATATATACTCTTTTACTCTTTTATTTGTTTCAGTCATTTGACTGTGGCCATGCTGGAGCACCACATTTAGTTGAGAAAATTGACCCCAGGACTTATTCTTTGTAAGCCTAGTGCTTATTCTATCAGTCACTTTTGCTGAACCACTAAGTTATGGGGACATAAACACAACAGCACCGGTTGTCAAGCGATATTGGGGGGGGGGGGAGAAACACAGACACACAAACATACACACACACACATGCATATGTACATACATACATAGGTAGAGGTGATATGTAATTTGATAGTTCAGAGGTGTAGAGGCTGTTGAGGCTGGAACATGTTGATGGCAAAGTTTTTGCTAATGAACAAAACCTTTAACTTTTCAAGATGTGTTTCTAAGCCTATATCACCAATAGATATAGTGGATTAATTACGTGTTGTTCAGTTTGTATCAAGTCATTTCAAGTGAGTGTTAATTTAGTAGACCTATGTTTGAAGGTGTTCCAACCATAACCATCTTGTCTTTTATTAGGATATCGCATATATGTGTGTGTGTGTGTGTGTGGATAAATAGATAGATAGATAGATAGATATGTACAGTTGAAATTTACAGCAAAACAATATGTACTTCCTAGATGTTGATATTGTATGTTTTCAGATCAGCTCTGATCTCACAGACCCTTTGATCAAATTTATTCCAACAATAACTAACCTTTCTTTTTATTAAGATATAGGGTATTTAGAATTACATTATTCAACATATCCTTTCTCGTTTTGTTGAAAATAGTAGCAATGTGATCTGAAGAATAGTTAGCTGCTATTTCTAACAGACTGAATGAGCATGTAGATGGCTACCATGTTGGATTGAATAACAAAGTGTATAAATTTGATACTAGCAATGAATATGTGGAATCTATTATTAACCTAAGGTCAATATCCAACCTTCCCACTACAAGTCTTCTGCAGCTGAAATGGACTTGACATTGTTCTAATCTAAATTGCAGACAACATTTGGGCTCTTTTTACTGCTATTTACTACTTGCAAATGTTTTGTCAAAGTGATATTCTATCACTTTATGGATATGACAAAATCAGGTGAGAATATCTGAATAAAATTGACATCTATTGGTGGAAGCATCAGTATCTAAAATCTTTCAACCTGAAACTAACATCTGGAAACAATCTAATTGAAAGGACAGACAGAATCAACTCTTTGCTCATAACAATTGCAAATGGCTTTATGGTTATTGCCATAACATTTCAAATTTGTTATTAATATTAAAATACCTAAGGCGGTAATCTGGCAGAACCATTAGCATGCTGGGCAAAATGCTGAGTTCAAATTCCACCAGGGTTAACTTTGCCTTTCATCCTTTTGAGGTTGATAAAATAAATACTGGTTGAGTGGTGGGGTTAATGTAAGAGATTTATCTCCTCCCTGAAATTACTAGCCTTGTTCCAAAATTTGGAACTAGTATTAAGGTACCTAAAACCGTGTCTCTAACTCACTTAATTGAATGAATGGTTGTCCTCTGAACCATAGTAGTCAGTAATCAGATGAAAAAGAAAACAAAAACATATGTTTATAATTGGAACATCTTGTTCAATGGCGATGAGCTTGATCTTGAAATTATCAAAAGAAATATCTTATTCTGATATAGAAATGTTAGAATATCAGAATGAAAGTGATTTGAATACAGGCATAGCTATGTGGTTAAGAAGTTTGCTTCACAACTGTATAGATTCAGGTATGATTCCAATGTCTTTTCAATTAAATATATATTACATACAGGCTGTGCAGAAAGCCCATCATGCTCTCTCTCTCTCTCTCCCTTTTCTCTCTCTCTCTCTCTCTCTCTCTATGTATATATACATACACATACAGGATGTCCCAAAAGTCGCTGATGGGTTTCAATTTTAATAACTTCCTTAACTTTACAAATAAATGCATGAAATTTTGATTCAATATATAAAGAACATAATGGAAATTAATATGCACAAGTCAAATTTTACAACACCACTACATCACATGTGAAAAATGGCCGCCATTTTCGACTTTGCACACCTGTGCTCTTTCCAAAACTTGCACCATAACACCCTCAAAAGTTTTAGACCCCTCCCCTTCTCTGATTTCTCTATTCAGTTGCACCAAGGTCTCCAGTTTGTTGATGTAAATCCTCTCTTTCAGGTATCCCCACAAGAAAAAATCTGGGCTAGTCAAGTCTGGGGAACGTGAAAGCCATTCAAAGTAGACCCCACACATGGTTCCAACAAGATGGGGCAACTGCTCACACCACAAAAGAAACAATACAGTTGCTACAGCTGTGCTTTGGAGAGAGAAGAATCACCAGCTTTGGCAATGTCAACTGGCCTTCACGTTCCCCAGATTTGACCAGCCAGGATTTTTTTTTGTGGGATACCTGAAAGTGAGGGTTTATGTCAATAAACTGGGGACCCTGGTGCAAGTGAAAGAGAACATCAATAAAAAAAATCAGAGAAGTGGGGTCTGAAATTCTTGAGGGTGTTATGGTGCAATTTTTGGAAAGAGTACGGGCATGCAAAGTCAAAAATGGCTGCCATTTAAGTGATGTCATTTTTCATATGTGATGTAGAGGTGCTGCAAAATTTGACTTGTGCATATCAATTTCCATTACGTCCTTTATATTGTATCAAAATTTCATGCATTTATTTGTAACTCAATTAAGTGAGTTAGAAACATGATTTTAGGTACCTTAATACTAGTTCCAAATTTTGGAACAAAGCTAGTAATTTCAGGGATGAGATAAATCTCTTACATCAACCCCACCACTCAACCGGTATTTATTATTTGTAAAGGAAGTTATTAAAATTGAAACCCATCATTGACTTATGGGACATCCTGTATGTGTTGGTATAAGCATCTTTTTATGTATGAGGGGATATTTAAGCATATGTTGGTGATGGATGTAATCATTGGCAAGAAATGGTGCTGTTTAAAGGAAGCCCACTCAGTTATAGTCACTTCAATGATGCTTGCAGGAATTGAAGGAACCAATGGCACTTCATTTTTCATTACTTCAAGGTATTCAGCTGAAAATGAGCACCAACTCTGTACTGGTGCAGTTTTCTCCCCAACTACTCCCAGCTGTCACATCCTGAATATTCTGCTGGGTCCAGAAGAGGAAGACAAAGAATGTGTCAGTGTCTGCTTACAATTATATAGGCTAAAACAACTAATGAAAGAATGGTATGTTACCAAGCCACTCAGATGTGAGTGATGGCTATACTTTTACACACACACACAGTGTGGCACAAAGACTGAATACAAAGATGAAATTTAGTATTTTACTACATAGGCTTTGATATAAATATCAAAGCTAATTATCAACTAGATATAATTTTATCTTACATTTGACATTTCTGATACTGCTAGCTCCATCAATATTTCATTGCCATCTTATGGCCTTATGTTGTAATAGACTCATGCTTAGGAATATATTAAATCAGCTAAATGTATCTATTGGTGTTATCCAGAAAGCTTTGTCTTGATTTCAGCAGACAGGTGAATACAGCTACAAATCAGGGGTCCTGGTATGAAGCAGACCTCATACCACAAGTGATGATATTATTCAGTATCTTTGTGTTGTAGCTAACAGTGACACTGATAGTAAATGTTGCACTAAGACAACGAGATGTTGATTGCATAAGGACTTCAATCTATCTGCAAGATATCCAGTGTAAAAAAAAAAGAAGAAAGATAAAAAAAAAAAGCTTTACTGTAAAACATTCAGGATTGTCTGTAATTTTGCGGAGGTCATCAAAATTCTACGAAGGACTGATTTAAATTTATGTTTAAAGGAGAAACATCCAAAAAAGCAACTTGTATATGATACAGCTTCTGTTCATCATCAAAGTACAACATTTGCAAGACTAGTCAACAGTTCATAGAATTTAGTAAATATTATAAAACAAACTCTTTCTTATTTCTCCCATTCAAGAATGATAATACTCTCTGCAACCTTGCAGAATCTCCACATACATACAAAGCACATTTTAAAGCAACACCTGTCCCTACATCAAAATCTCTAGAACTATTACAAGCCCTAAGTTACAGTATTGCATCATAAAAAATATTCTGTTGCCATTTTACCAACATTACGTACAGCATAACTTGCAGACTCTGCAGTTCCCTATACATTGGTGAAACAAACTATTGCTTTCCCAAAATTATTCATTGTATTTTACTATGTATGTCAGATCAAGAAGTCACCTCCCACCCTAGCATAACAGACCACTCAATTACTCATTGATCAGTGTCTTTGCACACCATCAATCTGTCCACTGATGGAAGCATAAAGATCAACATGACATATTCAAACTCAGAATTATGTCACTGATGTTTTAAATGAATGTCAACTGTTTCCTGCCTCTCCTCTTGCTCCAATTTTCTATTTCAACCTCGCTCAGCTTTTCTCCCTCTTTTTCTCCCATTTCTCTTCTTTTTTACTCACATTACTCCTTGCCTATGCATGAAATGGCACATTTTGTGTTTCCTATTGTTCACTTTTATAAATTGTAGAACTTCTCTGACTTCCAAAGTTTCATTTTATCTTAACATTAAAAAGAGACATTTGTCTGAAGTGTACACTGGAAATTCCAAACCCCAATGGTATATATATATATATATATATATTGGCCTGCTCGCTTAGCCAGCAGGGTGGCGTCATTTGAGGGCTAAAGCAATGCGGAGCGTATTGTGACCAGCGATGTGTAGCAACATCTGATAGTCTGGTCGATCACGTGATCACGTGATATATGTATATATATGTGTGTGTGTGGAAAGAGAGAGAGAGAGAGAGAGAGAGAGGAGAGAGAGACATATTATATATTTGTGGATTAACAATGCTACCGATGGTTTCATGCAGAAAATTCTGCAAATTTCAAGGTAATTCATGTAGGGACATTTCTTAACTGTTAATTCCCTTGCAATGGCCTTGTCTTTTGTTGGTGAAATGTTCATAGATTTTGCATTCAACACAGTTTAACTGCACTACATTAATACATTCGCATGCTCACTTGTAGCCTTAAATAAATGTATACAACATATCTCATATGTCTGCACTTATGTTTATACTGATCAATTTATGTGGTTTACAAAAGTTTTAAACACTTATAAGTAAATGAAGTTGCAAGTCTACGAAAATATATTTTGCAAATCATGTGATGTGTGTGCCATTTATATGAGTACAGATGGAATTCAAGCATGAGTCCTTAAGATTGAACAGAGAATGTAGAAGTATAATTTATACAATATTAACATTATATCTTATATTTATCCTGGCTGGATTGCTGGTGAGGTCACTGAGGGGCCATGCTTGAAATTACACAATTTAAACTGTTGTTTGTGTAAGCAAGAAAAGAAAGCTTTTCCCTAATGTTCAAAATGTCCATTGTTGAAGTCATGTTTAATTTCTCAGTAATACAGAGACTGCATCTGCAGCTTCGTCCCTTACATTTACTGGCTTTAGCTATGAAGCTCCAGATTATTTGGGAGTTGTCCACATTCCTATTTTTAAGGCTCCATACCATATTAGACAAAAATGTTGCATGTCTTTTATTCTTGTCTCTAAATAAAGCCAAGTTTCTTTCCTTCAAGGTTTTGCAGTCATCCTGATGTGAGTTCTTGTGGTCCCATCTATGTCAGTGATACTAGCTTTGTAAAGTAGTTTGTTTTCCAAGAAGAGATTGTTCAGAAGACAGTTATCAGTGGATCTACAGTTACAAGATCTATATGGAGTGTTCCTAATGCTGTTGTTTTTATTGTGGTGGCAGATCATTGAACCCATTTTAGAGGGGCAACTATAGCTAACTTAAATAGTGTTTGACAATTCTAGACTTCAGAATATGTTTGAGACTTTCAGTAACCTGACACCCACTCACAGTACTTTGACAGATTGAATAATCTTTAGTTTCAATTTAACTATAATTGTCAATAACATGTGTATGTGTGGAGAAGTAGTGGAGTTTGATATTGAGATCGAATTCCACTCAGAATACTGAACCTCATGAAGGAGCCAATGAGGGGCCACAAAGATCACAAGATACTGTGGTGGAATCCAACACAGGGCAGCATAGAATAATAGATAAATATGACAAGGAAAATGATGTTGCAGTTCCCATAAAGTGAACAATGACACTTGTAAAAGTCTGAACAGTTTCTGAGCAACAATAAATAATTACACTCTACTCCAGTATCTATTACTTTTTCTTTTTGCCTTTTTGTTAGTCAACTCAAACACAAACACACACACATGTATGTGTATGTGTGTGTGTGTATGTGTATATATATATATATATATATATATATATATACATATATATATATATATATATATATACATATATATATATATATACAAAAACAAATATAGATATAAAATATTAAATGAAATTTATTGCTGGCCAAGGTAGGATTGAGCAGAGAAAATGTTTATATTTCAAGCAAATCAAAAGATTCAGACACAAAGAATACACATGAGATTGAATAAATTACACTGAGGCATGAATGTCATGATGAAGGTTCCAGTCCAACCGGATTATCACTGTTTTATTCTCTAACATGTGCATACTTTGTATCTCTACATTTTGTTTTTGTTTGAAATGAAAAACATACATACATATAAACACACAAACACACACATACATAACACTTGCATACACACACACATATATATATATACATAGTTTCCTTGCAACATACTAAAATCAAATGGGAAATAGGTTTTAAATTATATAGAATATCGAATGCTATAATAAAGATATAAGATACATACACACAAATATGATACGCGCATGTGTGTATAAACCAATATTGATACTACATACACATATACATCCACCACACACAAATACTAAAAATGAGATTATTTCACCAATACTAAAATATCAGGAAGCAAAAGTGACCACAAACATTAAATAAAAATATGCTCGCTTGAAGAAACACACACACACACACACACATATATATATATATATATATATATATATATAATATATATATATATATATACACACACACATATATGTAAATGTAGAGTCATTTACACATAGGTTTAAACAGGAATATTAATATAATCGCAGCAATGCTTACAATACTTGGACATACCATATGAGCCAAGCGGGGCTCATATCATGTATCTATGGTGGTAACCTAACCTGCTGGGAATAACAACCAAATCTTCATAAAAGCAGCCCACAATCTTAAAAGTAGACGTATTGAACAGTGTAGTTCTAGTTATATAAGGGGAGAACAAAAAGAAATGAAAATTACAAAAAACAAGTTGGTTATGAATGGGATACCTTTTATCATAAGTCTGCTATATCAGTGCTGACACAGAGTTAGCAACAACAGACATAACACACCATCTTCATTCATTCACACACACAAACACACACACTCACCCATATACCAAGCGAGGTCATAAGTTGTATAATGCCCATATATATACACTGGTTATCCAGAGATATGTACACATGTATACAAACATATACAGACACATACAAACAACACCTTCATATGTGTGTGTGAGTGTGTGTGTGTATACTCAAATATTTCTGATACACTTAAACACATACATATGCACACACACACATGTGCAAAGATATATGCATCAGAAGATTACTCCTACATACATATACACACACACAATCAAATATTTCTAATAAACAGACACATAGAGAGGAACATTCAGAAAACATGGCTCAATATGACCTGAATATAACTTACTCTATAATTTATTGCCTGCAATTCAGTTGGAATACATTACACAGTAGAAATGAGATGTCCCTCTGGTCAATTATTTTTCATTTGACATCTTACCCTTTCCTTTGAATTGCTTGTCATTTTACTTTCATTATTCATAAACAGATTCAACTTGCTGCCATATTTCTATGATGTAAAAAATATTAGTGTGTTTGTTTGTGAGTGTGTATATGTATATATAAACACATACATAGGCACACATACATAGGCACACATACATATAGTTATACATTCATTTATGTACACATACATTTATGTGTGTTAGTGTGTGTATGCATATATATAAACACATACATAGACAGACACACACATATAGGTATACATTCATTTATGTACACATACATTTGAGTATGTGAGTGTGTGTATATATATATATATATAAACACAAACATACACATATACATATAGGTATACATTTATTTATGTACAGATACATTTGTGTGTGAGTGTGTATGTGTATAAGGTATCTCTAGTCTAGTGAAAGAAGAATATATGAATAACAAATTTGAATGAAAAATGTATGTTGTCAAACATTTCAAATAACTTTGTATATATATATATACACACATTCAATGTATGTGTACATGAATTGTACACATATATGCATTTATGCATAGTACACACAGCAGTATTTTCAAACAAAAGTGTACTCAAATACAAATTTTTTTCCGACACCCACACACATATATATTGTGTGTATATAATATCATCATCATCTTCATCTTTTATGTTCACTTTCTATGCTGGCAATGGTAGAATGAGTTGTCATGGTCCAAGTCACTTCTTATTGAAAATCACTGCTCTCATAGATGGGGTTTTGCATGTGTCATTTTGCGTTGTTTCTATGACTGCAAGCTCTTCCAGCCGCTAATCACTTCACAGATTATACTGAGTGCATTTTTCATAGCACAAGCATTACAGAAGTTGAACACTCCTCAGCAAAACCTAATTAAAATGACCTTCTAGCCCTATGCACTCTCTGCTCATTTGCCAATCACTTTACAGCATGTACTGGGTACATTTTTTATGACACCAGCACTAGAGAGGTTGTCTCACTCACCACTCAGTGTAGCAAAGAGTGGGGTAGAAGAAGGCTTTTCACTGAGGCACAAGAATAAGAGTGGGGTACCTCGTACATAATAGATGCAGAGAGTACTGAGTAAACTAATATATGATGGCCCAAGGAAGGGGATTACGAAAGACAGTAATGACGGCAGAAAAGTCAGATATGTATGGATAAGAGTTGAGTTGAAGTGTATATGCACATTTGCTCAAGTGGAGGAGGAGGAGGAGGAGGAGGAGGAGAGAGAGAGAGAGAGAAATGATATCAGGACCAGAATGGGTAGGTGCAAACAGCCAAGTGTGGTGGAAAAGGCATGGTTAATTGGAATGGTGTTAGGAGGGGAGTAATTGGCACCCAACTAGGAGTCCACTGCATCTTAATGTGGAAACAGCTGTAAGCTAATGAAGTTCATAAGATAATCCATTATTCCTTTGTCGTCTCTCTTTCTTATTACTGTTTTGTACCTGACTAACACTTCGTTCAGAAGCATACATATGTTGGGTTCTACACCAGGTTATTTGTATTGCAATGCCTAAGGGAAATTTATATACGAGGCAGTTCCTAGCTTTGGGTGAAAGACAATACAGGAGGATCAGTTATGATCTTACTCAACACATTGCCCTCTCAGATTCACATACTTATTGCAGTTGCCCTTTAGTTTTTCTAAGCCCTGTAAAAAAACTCAGAAGGTTGGGCCTACAAACAGGCCTTTCGTGATACCTTTAAAGCCATGAACTTTTCACCACCCCCTCATGTGTGTGTGTGTGTGTGTATGAAATATGTACACACAATTAATAAACACAAATACATACATATAACAGAATGTTATCGGGATATGACATCAACAACCAATCTGATTACTCGTGATAAGTAGCTTGCTAACCAACCACATGGTTCTGGGTTCAGTCCCACTGCGTGGCATCTTGAGCAAGTGTCTTCTGCTATAGCCCCGGGCCGACCAATGCCTTGTGAATGGATTTGGTAGACGGAAACTGAAAGAAGCCTGTTGTATATATGTATATATATATATGTATGTGTGTGTGTTTGTCCCCCTAGCATTGCTTGACAACCGATGCTGGTGTGTTTGCGTCCCCGTCACTTAGCAGTTCGGCAAAAGAGACTGATAAAATAAGTACTGGGCTTACAAAGAATAAGTCCCGGGGTCGATTTGCTCGACTAAAGGTAGTGCTCCAGCATGGCTGCAGTCAAATGACTGAAACAAGTAAAAGAGAGAGAGTATTTATATAAAACAGAGCATAGTTCACAATGCCTGAAACATGTACAACAAAACTTTTTGACATGTCATACTATATACTACAATGTAATTGTTTTAGCTTCAACATTTGTACTAGTACTATTGGGGGGGGGGAGAAAGAGAGAGAGAGAGAGAGAGAGAGTACTATTCAGAAATAATTGCTTTGAAGCATTTGTAACAAAGAATTTGAATGGAAAAAAGAGATGTTGTGATATACATGCCTTTTCAAATACATTTACGATATCATGTACAGGAATCAATACTTAATTGGAAGATGTAGTTTATCAAAAACCTTTTGATGCCCACCAAATTTTTCAGCATCAAGTGTCTCCATCGTTCTAATCATACTAAAAACAATAACAAGAAACAGCATGAAAAGCAGTTAGAAGAAGAATTCCTGGGAAAGACAGACAATTGACATGTGAGAAGATTGTGGTAAGCAGGTAGAAAAGGAAAAGAAAAAGGACTTGAATCGTTGAATAAAGTTTATTCTCCTCTTCTTCTAATAACCTAAAAAGGAAGGAATCAATTGTGGCAGATACTGAGCAAATACTTGCATCAAACTAAAATCCCATCTTTAAGCAATATTGTAACTGTTAGATATTTGGTATTCTGACATCTACCTTTAGCAGAGAAGACAACAGTTTCTTCTCTTACAAGACAGCCATTATAGGAAGATAAATAACAAGCAGCAGCCACAAAGGGAAAATATACAATAAATAAAGAGCCAACAACAGGGATTATGAGGAATGGTTTAGATCTGACATGATGCCTAGAAGATCAGGTTAAGTATTTGCTGCTAACCTTTGTAGAAAACATAAATAAATATATCAAACCATCAAATATAAAATCGATAAATAATATATTTGGATGTATATGTAGATGTGACTAGAGTAGCAGATGCCTGTGAGAGTATCTATTGATGTGTGTGTGTGTGGTGTGTGTGTGTGTATTGTGTAACTGTTCATATATACAATGTGTGTTTTATGTGTTTCTGAGGTAGTCAATGTTTTTATGTCCCTATATACTAAAGTATGTATATGTGCATATATTCATGTATATGTGTGTGCATGTGTGTATATATATATGCACACATATATCTACATATATATTATTAAATGAGGATACTACAGATGTTACTCAAGGCCTAGAATTTAATGGCAAAAAGAAAACTCAAATGTTTCAACACAGAACTCTAGACTCATGAGTAACTCATGCAGTATTCTCAGCTTACATAAAATTTACATATATAATCTACTTTACAATCAAGTTCTCTGTCTCCTGTTTTTATCTCAAATGTATTTAACTATATTACATACACAGACTAAGAGGTATGAACTGTTTAGCATTAGGACATATAGAACTCAGTATCACAAAGTGTAAATAATGAAGTGTTTTACACACACACACACACACACAAATCACTTGAGAGATATACAGAAAGAGAAGTAGAATGAGTAAGTGAGAGAGATATATGAAGGTGCAAGTTTATCTTAATGTCTCAATGATTAAACAAAAGCTGTTAGATAAAACTAGCAGATCTACCCACCTGAGAAAAGAAGGAATTGCTCTAAAGTAATAACCACATTGTGATAAATTCTGAATAAACCAAATTCCTCACTTTTCAAGCACGCAATAAGGACTTATCTTATTGCTGTTTGTACATTGTTGAAATACATAAACACACACACAGATCAGCTCCAACCCATGACAGCATGGAAAGTGAAAGTAAAACAACACATAGAAACAAAACAAATGTATATAAGCAAATAAACACATCTTATACAAGCACATTACCATCTACTAATAAATACGAAGTCAAATAAATGCATCAACATTCAAATAA
Organism: Octopus sinensis; assembly: GCF_006345805.1. Taxonomy (NCBI): domain Eukaryota; kingdom Metazoa; phylum Mollusca; class Cephalopoda; order Octopoda; family Octopodidae; genus Octopus; species Octopus sinensis. The sequence goes on along the minus strand of NC_043006.1, from coordinate 102,194,728 downwards.
CGCATACAAACATATATATGTTCTCAGATTAATACATGAATATATATAGTAACACATTCAAATATATATATAAAACCATGAATTTCAATTCCTTCATCAACACACCACACACACACACACACAACTACACATGAAGTCTACCAACTAGATACTCATCTGACGCATCAAACTATCGCAATCTTGTCATCAATGTTGTGTCTGCTGTTATTTTATGTTTAACTGCAACACACAGGCCCAAAACAAATTAGTAGATTTCCATTTCATAATACTTAGGATGTCACACACAGACACATCCACGCTAGTTTTGGAGGGCAATAATGATGAGAGGATAAAAGGAAGGTAACTGAAAAAAAAAAACTTATTTAACTTCAGATACAATAATATGCACATCAGCCTCTGATGCTATAATGTATACACATGTTTCAAATACAATTATATATATATATATATTTGCTTGAATATATTGGCAAATACACAAATACATATGAAAATGTGTGTATGTAATGTTTAAAATGGGATAACTTCATATGGATGAGATTCATTCCTAGAATTCAATGATCAAAAATTACATATGAATATAATCAAAGTAAAAATCAATTTGTCCAGTAAAGTGTTATGAATATTACGGCAAAGAATTATTGATTTAATATTTGGTGATGAACAGAGTAGATTCATTGGTAATTTTCAATATTACTCTACAACCAGCTTCCAATTCCCTGCTGTGGAGATGGCTTATCTATATATCTCGCATCACACACATGCACACACACACACATACATATCATTAAAAGAAATAGACCGAGGAAGCAAAAGACACATATATGTATGTGTGTGTGTGTGCTTATGTTAATATCTCGATAATTAGACAAAAAGGTGTTAGTTAAAAATAATACATCAATGCACATGTATGAAAATAGGGAAGAGCTGCTATTTTCTTCAATGATTCCCTAACTAGAAGTGCAAAGGACCTGTTTTCCTATGGTTAATGTGAATCAGTGCCTACACACATGGCCAATCAATGCCCTGATTATAATTGGGCTCAACAGATTACCTAAGCACCCTTCCTCTACTTCCAAGAGTGCCTCAAGGATATTAAACACGGTATATATAGTAAGACAACTCTGGAAACATATTAATGATTGGTGAATCTGAAAATACTCTTGAAACTAGGAATTTGAATCTCAACTCTGAATCAGAGCAGCAGTGGCGTCACTTATTCAAATTATGATTGATTTTTTTTTTCCAGTCTGACTTCATGTCGAGGCAATGAGACTTGGCAAATGTATCTTGGATCTAGTGTCAAGAAATTATGCTAGCCATATCCATATCACAGCTGAAAAAAAGAGAAAAAAAAAACAACTCTCAGACCATGGCATGACACTCTGTAATCTTGTTTTGCAATATCCAAAATTTAAAGCAAATTCATTGATCTTAGTGCATCCCATCGAATGAAATAGATCTGCCGAAAGGAGTGCAATTGTACTGGGCCTGTCAGTCATTGACTAGTTTGATTGGTTGATCATACCCATTTCTGGTGACACTAAAGGGTCTTGATAGTTATTGGAGGATACGGTTATCAATAAATACTTGACCCACACTCCATTATGATAAATGGGCAAAACTAGATGCAGACGAAAGAGAGAGAGAGAGAGGGGGGGATCCGCATTAAGAAAATAAAGAGATAACAAATGAAAAAAAAGATCAATCAGCTAAATTACCAGCATTACCATCACCAGTATTCCATTTTAACAAAGCAAGAATTAGGAAAAACATCATCTCTGTGCAGAATAACCTGACAGCTATGATTAGTAATTAAAAGACTGCTGAGGCAGATGGGAGTCATGAAGGAAATTAGACAAAGTGTTCTGTACATTTTCACAAAAGTATAGGGCTGTTGCTTGACCACTGGCTCACTGACGACAAAAGTATTTCCCCAGGACAATTTCAAAAAATGGGGGAAATTTTACAGAAGCACTGTTGCTGTTCTCATTGTGTGTGTCTGTTATGTTAACATCTTGATGTCAAGTTAATGTGGTTGACTAAGGCAGTATTAATGAAGTAAGCGCTCAACATGTACCTTCTGGCACAACTTACAGTACCCAAGATTTCATAGTGGAAATAAATAAAATTAATCACAACTTAGCTGGAGGACTTTACTACAAGTTCTTCATTGGTGTAGACATCAATTAGCAAGGTGAAAGAAATCACCGTACACAGACAATATTATCTGAACATTTTCTGTTCTATTCTATAATCCCAGTTTTCAAAAGGGAAATAAGTCACTTACAGTGAATTACCACCCAATCTCACTAATTTCTGAAGTATACTAAAGTATACATTGCCTCAAATTGTAAAGTAATTGATGGTACACTTTGAGAGGGTGTTGAGGTAAAGAAATAAAATAACTGATTTCACAGGCATGGTTGCTTCTCAACCACATGGTCCCAGATTGAGTTCCACTGCATGTTTTGTTCCTTCTCGAGCCATGCCTGGCTCATAAGGGCTGATTTCCCGGTTTCCTTGGCGTATAGGTTCCCCACCTGATGGGACGCCGGTCCGTTGCAGGTGAGCTGCTAGATGCAGGAAGAAAGAGTGAGAGAAAGTTGTGGCGAAAGAGTCAGCAGAAGTTTGCCATTACCTTCTGCCGGAGCCGCGTGGAGCTTAGGTGTTTTGCTCATAAACACTCACATCGCCCGGTCTGAGATTCGAACCCATGATCCCTTGACCACGAGTCCACTGCTCTAACCAGTAGACCATGTGTCTCCACAGTTCCACTACATGGTACCTCAGGCAAGTGTTTTCTACAAATTTTGTGAGCTGATTTGGCAGACAGAAACTGAAAAGAAGCCCAGCACATATATGTGTGTGTGTGTCTTCGTGTTTATTCCCCACTATCACTTGACAACTGGTGTTGGTGTGTTTATACCCTTGTAACTTAGTGGTTTGGCAAAAGACACCAATAAAACAAATACCAGAATTAAAAAACAAAAAACCAAAAAAAAAAACCCACGAGTACTGGGGTTGAATCATTCAACTAAAGATTCTTCAAGACGGTGCTCCAGCATGGCTGCAAACCAATGACTGAAACCAGTAAAAGATAAACAATCAACAATCTCCTAAATCTCAATGAACATATTTTCGTGGTGACATGGACTGCTTAATACAGCTTCTGCTTTGCCTTGAAGACATTTTGAATGCTTTGAGGGAAGGCTTCAGCACACATACATCATACATCATGCCTGCAGTGGAACTATCAACATTCTACTGACAAAATCTATCCAACACTGAATTTCAGAAAGCTACTGCAGTGGATTAAGTGGTTCCTGACAAACAGAGCCCAACATGTTGTGATCAAAGAAGTCTACTGAAGTACGACAAAAGTCATTAATGGTGTCCCTCGAGGGACTGTATTGAGTCCACCTCTGTTTATTATTTACATAAATGACATCACAAATATCAACAAACACATGGAAATGAGAATTTTTGGTATGAGTCTCTAAGTTTGAGAAAGTCATCAACAAAGTAGCTGACCAGGCAGAACAAGAATTTGATTAATGCACTCGGAAGAGAGAAAGGAAAAGATAAGAGAGAAAACAGATGGTGACATGAAGGGGGAGAATGAAGTAAAGAAGGAAAGAGAAGAAGAAATGAAGGATGAGAGAATTGAGGGTAGCAAGACTGTGTAAAGTAGTGGAGAAAAGAGTAAGAAGTAGTAAAGACCAGATAAAAAGAAGGAGAGAGAGATATATATAGAGAGAGGAGAGAGAGAGATATAGAGAGAGGAGAGAGGGAGAGAGATATAGAGAGAGGAGAGAGGGAGAGAGATATAGAGAGAGGAGAGAGGGAGAGAGAGGAGAACAGTGTAGAATGTGATATATGTAGATGTATCAATGTATGATGAGAGGAATCTATAATTCTGGTGGTTAAGTAAGAAAGAAAGAGTAGGAAAGTGCAAACATTTAAAATAAAGGGGCAGGAGAAGGAGATGATTGGCTGAAGACAAAATCTGTCTTTCTTCAACTAATCAGCCACCTCTGTTTTAACTGATGCACTGCCCTAGGATATAAGAGAGGGCAATGAAGTGATAAAATGTAAGATGTTAGAGTGGAGAAGAAAACTCCATGAGGTGTTAACAGACTATGAGAATAACTACTGAGTATAGTAAAAAGTTTTGTTAAGAAATAAATGAATTTATTAAAAATACGAAGCAAATAGGCGCAGGAGTGGCTGTGTGGTAAGTAGCTTGCTAACCAACCACATGGTTCCGGGTTCAGTCCCACTGCGTGGCATCTTGGGCAAGTGTCTTCTGCTATAGCTCCGGGCCGACCAAAGCCTTGTGAGTGGATTTGGTAGACGGAAACTGAAGGAAGCCTGTCGTATGTATATATATATATGTGTATGTGTGCGTGTGTTTGTGTGTCTGTGTTTGTCCCCCTAGCATTGCTTGACAACCGATGCTGGTGTGTTTACGTCCCCGTCACTTAGCGGTTCAGCAAAAAGAGACCGATAGAATAAGTACTGGGCTTACAAAGAATAAGTCCCGGGGTCGATTTGCTCGACTGAAGGCGGTGCTCCAGCATGGCAGCAGTCAAATGACTAAAACAAGTAAAAGAGTAAAAGAGAGTAAGAGTAAGTAATCTGGTTATGAAGTGATGGGGAGGGATGATAAACCCAGCATGTTATGTTAGTCGCAGTACCAGGCTGGCAATGTATTTTATCAAATCCAAAAGAGTGGAAGATAAAGACAAGCCTGATGAGACTTGAGCTAAAATCATAAAATGTTTAAAATGTTGGCATTATGTTCAGCCTTTTAATGTTTCTTCCATGAGGAGATTAATAAGAAAAATATAAAGATAAAGTGAGATGGAGATATAATTGTTGGTATTTGGGGAAGTGATGGTGGTGGGGTTTAAAATCAACTAAACTCAAAAAGACAATGGTAAAATATAAAAATGAATGTGAGGTGATGATGGAAAATACTCTAGTCCTCACCTCATTTTTTTTATAAGTACCATTTGATGGTGCTGACATGTGTGAGTACTGTGAGTATACTCACATGAAAACATACTCTTCTACTTTTCCTATGAACACACACAATCATTACGCAGCATAAAGTACAACTACAAATACAATGAAACATGTCAAAACACACGAGTATACACAAACACGCACACAAATACAAACAGATGCAGAGAAAATTTCTCTAGTGAACTGTTCAGTTTGAATGTTTATTCATCAAATTAAATAGACAATAATAAAGAACAAAAGAAGGCAGATGAAGTAAAAGCATAGAAGACAAAAATAAAATACAAGAACTATCAGAACCTACTTCATCATCTCTTTGATGATGATAATGGCTAAGATGATGGGCTTTTATCAATCTACTTTTCAAGACTTTCATTATTGATTAGTAAAAACTAAAGCAATCTAGGCACTAATTTCCTGCAACTCTGGAAAATGAAGCCATTTACTTCATTGCTTCTTAAGAAGAAAACACCAAATAGCAAAACTGGACTTCAAACATCATTAAACAAAATTTATTCAACATTTAGTTTCTTTAAAAGATTTAAGAACAAAAGTTAGGCTTTTGATAATCACAGAATCTGTCTATTTTATCTGATTGTCTGTTATTTCTTTTTCTATAAATCTGTTTATATATACATTTGATGATAATGATATATATATATATACACACACACATACACACACACACACACACACACACACCACACACACACACACACACACACATATAAGCATATATGTACATATGCATGCATGTACATATATCCACACACGCATTCTATTTATATATATATAATATACATGTATACATATATATATATTCATATTCAAAAATATGTGTGTATATATATTATGTACATATACATGTGTATAATAAATATATATATGATGAGAAGACATGTATTTATTTTGTGTTTGTGTGCGTGTATATATATATATATAATGTGTATGTATTTACTATATATGCATATTTATTGTAACTTTCTAATCATTCATCTTTTTATCTATCTTACATATATGTTATATACACACACGCATATATACAAACAACAGTATCTACTCATCTCTCTTTGTATATATCTATATATCTACTTGGTGGCCTTGAGTATTGCAATATGTTCTACCAGCAAAATTTCAAATACAATAAAAAATCTCTCATACATAAACTCTATCTTTAATATTTCTTTCTACACACACACACACACACACTAACAAAATAAATTCTTGTATTGCTAGAAGTTTTTCTATTAGCTGCCGGCAATAATGTGCAATGATTGAAAGCCTAATGCAATGCCCTCAGAAAAAACACCAGAATTTCAACAGTTCAATTACTACTTCCATCATAGACATCACTTAATCTTATACAGAATCGACACAACTAGCTTGTTTTCATATAGGAATACTTAAGTTGGATATACAGACAACCTCCTATTTGCTTGATTTCATAGTCAGATGTGTGGTGTTTTTATGATACACCAGTTCCTTTCTATATCTTATAAATATATTAGGTGCATATCTTCTAAATATGTAAGGCATATATATATATATATGTGTATATATATCTTCATTTTATGAAGCACATTTATTTTTGTTTACTGTGTTTTTGTCTTGATTAGTTTGGTTAGGAAGAAGAAACAATGCCTATGTGCTTTGTCGACCTTCCAAGACCGGAAATATTGTTGCTGCTAAATTTCTGTTTAAGTTGCTCTAAGTTGACAGTGACTATAGTAAAGATGTGTAGTGAGGGAAACTCAGCAGACTGACTTTCTAGAGATAAAGGAATAGTTATGATAATAAGTGCAGGTCTTAAGAGGGTGGTGGTAGATAAAATATAGGTGATAAGAGAGGGAGAGATGAGTGAGTCAAGAGTACTTGAGTGGAAGTGTTTTGAGTCTAGCCAGCTCCAAGAAAATAGATGATTTCAAATAAATAGCTGTAAAGTTATCGACTTTAAGACTCCTCAGAATTTAGTTGTGCTGTAGAACATGTGTCAAATAACTTCTTCTGGAACAAAGGCAATGCTGGGTGTGGTCCAAAAAAAAGAATAAATAAATAAAAAGCTTTCGTTGACATAGATAATTTACTACTCTTCAGAATATGATTTTCTTCAGAACTATTAAAAAAGGAGATGTGTGTCATGCTGGTACTTTTGCACATTTGGGCCACTATTGCCAGCTTTATCAATCTTTGTTATTATTGCCTCTTTCAACATTTCTAGCAGTCCAACAATACCTATGTAGCTTTAGTAGACTATTTTCAAGGGACTAGCATGGCTTGTATTGCAGGATCTTAGGATAGTGCATATGTGTGGATGCATGTTCATTTTATGTCAGTTTTGCTCTGCTTGCAACAGATGGATAAATCTTCTCCAGCCTGGTTGTCATTGTCATGTGTTTGACTTTTATGACTGGATGCTCTTCCTACTTTATGAGCTGGAATGAGTAAATTTTACTGTGCCATCAGTATTAGGGGAGACTGCATGTCAGGCCTAAAGTGTTCTTACTACACTGTATCCATTTTTATTCCGAGTTAGTGCTTTTTAGATGATTCACCACACTTTCTCATTGGTTGACCAAACATTTACAACAAGGAGCCATTGCAGCACATTACAATGCAGAACATGAAAGAAGACTACACAGAAAAATATTTGCTTATAACACTAGCATCCTATGTAGGATTCCATGCAAAATAAGAATATGAACAATGAAAACTTTATTGATAGCAAAATATAAACTGAAAAAAGAATACACAGATACAGTGCATGTCAAATATCTTTATATATAAAAGTAAGGTTGTGTGCTGTCTGTCTCCTACGATTTAGATTCCTAACTACTCCCACATTTTGCGGTGCAGTTTAACCAAAACCGGGTATCTTATAGTCGTGATTCATATCGAGCCCTTCTGGGTATTAGCGCACGTCTACGATGAGTCTACGATTTAAAAAAAAATTTACCATCAATTTTTCCCATTTTTAATGCATTTTTGGCATATATAAGGGAAGTAACTCTCTAAAAATTTATTATTAAATCTCAGAACGTAAAAAGCTACAGTAACGCCCACCCCTTTGTGGTTAGCCATATTGAGATGGCTATTATACTTTACATCGCTAAAAATGCTTATATAGTTATTTCCCTTACAAACCCGAGCAACGCCGGGCGATACTGCTAGTAGTATCTAAGTAAATAAGAGTTAACAGTAACCGAATTTAAACCTGGCAATGGTGATTTTTATTGGTTATGACATACCCATGATCCTTTGCTGCCTACTACAAAACATGGCACTTAATATACCACTAACAGGATTTAATTCAGAAGATGAAGCCAAGAAGATTGCAAAACAATTGATTTAAGAATATTAGGGCAGCAAATTAGACATAAAGGATTAACGAGGAAATAAGAAATATCAACAAAGAAATAATAACTCTAAGAAAAATAAAATGATTTAACTCTGAACACAGAAGACTGCATTTGAGTTTAATCATTCAATATAACATTTGAAATAAAAGCTTTACCACATAAATATAAAAGAGTCGAAAATGCAGTTTAAGAAAATTTATTGTTTTGATTTTCATAAGTAATGGAATATGGAAAGTTTTATCACAAATGTTTAATGTGGTGGTTCTTCTCCTGAAGATTTGTTTAACAAGACATTATGTTCTAAAATGTTAAGCATTATTATGCTGATGTCAAATTGCCCGTTAGCAGTTCTGCGAACAGCAAGCTGGTAGTCGATCTTTTGATGACCTCAGCACATAATTGGAAATCCTGTTTTACTTTTTCTTTTGCTTGTCCAAAGATTTCATCAAAAATTTCCAAAAAATGCTTTAGAGTTTCAAATTTTGGTGAGGGTTGAACTACTCTTTTCTGTAACTAAAATTTGAGACTGTAATGTCTTGTGTGGAAATCTTCAAAAGAAAAACTACCACACAAAACAACTGTGATAAAACTCTCTGTATTCTATTACTTTTGAAAATATGAAAAAAAAAAAAAAAAAGTGGAACCAGTTAAGTAAATGTATATAATTTTTTCATAAAGTAAATTTTCGACTTTCTTCTTTTCTTTATACTTTTAGTTGTAAGGAAAAACATATTTTCACGTGTGTGTGTGTACACGCACGCACATGCGTATACCTTTATTTCCATATCTATCTGTTCATGGATATTTTAAGGACACAAATGAGCCATTGCATAGTTGTGCTAGCCTGTTTATTTCTTCATTCAATTATATATCAATACTTTTATCTTACTTATTACACACGTGTGTGTCTGTGTGTGTCTGTAAAAACTCAGAATTTTATAAAATTATTTTTGTATCTAAATTTCCATAAGCATATATTGTATGGAGTCATATATAAGTGTGTGAGTACACACACACATTGAAATATATACATTATATATATATATATACACACATATGCATACACAAACATGAACTTATATGTGTGTGTGTGCATAAATATGTGTGTAGTGTAAAGGGCTTTTCCTCAGTATGTGTTGAAATTACAAGTATACACACTTGTGTATATTTGAATGTGAACGTAGATACTATTATTTTACAATGTTATTCTCAGATTTTGCAAATGAATATATAAATTACACATACATACACAAATGAGCATGAACATGTGATCTTAAAGGTAGCACATTCACCAAGAACATTGCACTAATGGTGATTATTCACTACATGTCTGGACTGAGAACTCAATTGACAGGTTACATGTGTGTAATTGTTGCTATTTAATTGAAGTTTACTAACTTTGCTGGTAAAAAGTTGTGATGTCACTTTGATGCTGGTGGTTAGCACAGCTATATAATTTAAAGCAGATGTGGGGTTCAAATTCTGCACACAATGTTGCAACTATGTATGAATTTAAGTATGTGTGTGTGTGCATATAACATTGTTTTAAATCTGCTTTCTATGCTGGAATGGATTGTAATAGTTTGAGTCAGTTGTTGCTTGAAGCTACTTCTTCCCTTGAGAGAGGAAGAGAGAGAGATAGAGAGATGCAAAGAGTGACAGAGAGAGAGAGATAGAGAGATGCAAAGAGTGACAGAGATAGAGATAGAGAGATGCAAAGAGTGACAGTGAGAGAGATAGAGAGATGCAAAGAGTGACAGAGAGAGAGAGAGAGAGAGAGAGATAAACAGGCAGACAAATATGAAAGACTTTATTCCGTTCAACATTTGAATGCTGTAAAGGTGAGAACCCATGTATGTGTGTGCATGTTTTATTTCGTGTTTTCATGTGTGTGTGCATCTATTTACATAAGCATGTAAATCACAGGGAGAAATTTTGAGATTTAACATAGTAGGCAAAAATATAGTTCCCACCAATTTCTTTGAATGGAACATATTTTCAACCGAGAAACATTATTTAACTTTATCAGTTCTCTCAGCCATTATCTAACATGCTATTCTATATTGTTCCTTGTATCTTAACAAAGGACTGAACTCTGAATATATTGAAAAAATGTTACTGAACTCTATTTCCTCTTCCTTGACGAAGAGCCATAGCCCAAAACATTGAATTCTCTCTTGTTTCTTCCTTAGACATGAAATTAATTACTTTCTGCTCCTATGTGTGTGTGTGTGTGTGTGTGTGTGTGTGTGTGAGTTTTTTTGTCTTTTAACATTCCAGAGATATTTTGGATATGTTATCAAGCACTGACATGGGTTCTACCTCCTGATTAAATTGGATTGAATTTGTAGAGCAATTTCACCCTGATGGTAAATGATATTAGTGATGTTGATGATGATGATAAAATGACAACAAAATTGACAATAATTAAGCTGATGCCAAGAAGAATATAAAAAAATTAACAAAAGAGTCTAGCGTTAAGGTGTTGATTTTTACAAGAGGCTCAGAAAATAATATGAAAATTCTTAGACAAAAATAGATTCTGATGATGACATGTATAAATATTAAGCCTTCTTGATGCCTCTCCTATTTTCTCTCTTTCTGTTTATCTCTCTGAACTAAATTAGGTAATCTTTCTGCTTACAACTTTGGGCTATTTCTGAGATAAGCTGGCCCTTAGCAGATTAATTGCTGGAGAGAGACACATATTTCATTAAGCTTCTGAATAAGCTGTTAACGTTAATGGAAAAAGTGGTTTATGAGATTAGTCTCCCCTCTCATAGATGATCTCCAGTCAAATGAGTCAGAAATGTTATATAATATAACAGATGAAAGGTTGGTGTAGCTGGAGGGGTATGATACGTTGGACTGCATGGAATTAGTGGTAAGAGAGGAGGAGGAGAACATTTTGGCTGATTGGATGGTTATGCTATTGACTATTATAACCTTTTTCATATGAAGCTTCCTTGTACTGTATATATATGAGTATTAGAATGGATTGATTATACATTTATATATATGTGTGTCAGTGTGTGTGTTTGTATACCATGAGTTCATGTAGTTTTGTGTTTATTAGAGTATGTGTATAGGTATTTATTTAATGTTTATATATACATTATTATGGTATTTGTGTAAACATTGTTTCTAAATGCTATGTATACATAAAGCCAGTGTGCGTGTGAATAAGCTAAAATATTTACAGGCGTGCACGTAAAATCAGCCCTTGTTCACAAGAATGGGCATACATATATACATGCACACACTAGTCTATATGCAACAGTACACGTATGAATATACATTTAAGCATCTGCATATATATATGGCCCTCTCCCTTTGTGTGTGTGTGTGTGTGTGTGTGTATATGAGCCTGTGTCAAAAAGTGTGCTAGTGTTTGCATATATCTTTGGCTTTTAATATACATTTATGCAAGAATGTGTGTATTTAGAGGGTGCATGAATTTGTGAGGTTGTGTGTACACATGTGAGAGTATGAGGATGTGTATGTGTGTGTGTTAATATAAAGAAGATAGATCTGCATAATAAAGAGGATTAGAATACTTGTTTGAACTACATGTAGGAACGAGTGTGCATGAGTGTGTGTAATTGCTGCTGTATGTGTGAGTGTGTGTTTCACTGAGTATATATATATATATATATATATATGCATGTATTGGTATTTACAGGAATGCTTGAGAGTGTTTCTATGTTTGAAGGAGTATTTGTACATCTACGTTGAGGTGGTGGGGGCGTGGGTAAAGGAGAAATGCATGGGGGAAGGGAATTATTAAGAGATAGAAAGTGATCAGTGGGAATGAGACACTTACTCCTCTCTTTCTGTCCTTCTTTATTGATAATATTGATAGAACAATGAATCCCAGAATAATTTATAATCTCTCAAACCAAACCACATAATTCCTACCCAATCAAAGCGGCCACCATCCCATGCTGTCTCCCTAACCCCCAGATTGGCTGTAAAATGCTTTTCAGCTCAGAGTGATTGAGAAAGATTCAGCAACACTTCTGATGTATACAAATGGTTTGGAGATTTTCTTTTATTACAACTTTTGAAGATGGTTTTAAATCATTATGAATTCCATCACTGGATGTAAACAGTGGTTATTAATTACGTTTCCATACTCACCTCACCCCACCCCTTTCATCCTGCAAGCTAATTTCCTAGACTTTGACTCAACTTGTAGGAAAATAGGATGGATAATAATAATAATAATAATAATAATAATAATAATAATAATAATAAATAATGATAATAGTTGAAAGCAAATATGTATAGAGGAAAGAGGAAAATGTGTTTGAAGATAAGATATTGTTGAATACAAAATGCTTAAAAGGAGATAGCTGACTGGCGAAGCCCTCACTAATAGTAAGGCAGCAATTTGTAAACTTTATATATTGATTGGTTTGTCTTCTTTGTAAGCACAATACTTTTAACACTTTCTGCTCCACTTTCTGAAGCTTGGTAAGAAACATTGCAAATTAACTAGAGCTGAAAAATGATAGCTGGTATTTATTTTATAGCTCAGACACTTGAAGAAATAAAAGATGAAAATCTCTCTCCTCTAAAAGAGGTGTTTATCTGAAGTGAACTTCTCAATGATCCAACTCATGTTTGTCAGTATTTTTCCTTTTGATATCAAAGTGTCTGTGACTGCCACAAGGTTTGGGACACAAATTCTGTATTAAAGTGCCCTAAATTTTAAAACTGGCCTTCAAAATTCCATGTTACAGCAGCTTAATAATGACGGTATCATCTTTTAAAATTGATCTTCCATGCTGGCATGGATTAGATGGTTTGATAGTATCTGAAGGGTCAAAGGACTGCATCATGCTTTAGTAACTGCTTTGGCATGGTTTCTATGTCTCAATGCTCTTCCTAAACAACCTTGAAATGTCAAAGTTATTTTTTAAAAATTTCCATTATTTCAAAAATTAATTGAAACAAAAAGTGTATTTCAACAGAAATATGGTAACAAAAGCGTTAAACAGCACCCACATAACAAGGTCTAATAATAACAACCTGATGTTAATCTCTGTATCAATGACTAACACCGAGGTATTAAAAGGGAAGGAAGGCTTTGGATAATGTGGATTCTTGCCTGAATTTGTCTGAATGTGGATTTTTGCCTGAATTTGTCTGAATGTGGATTTTTGCCTGCAAAGTAATATTAGATGATCATGGTTAGTATGTCTTTGATTCTCAAACTAGGTTAACCTGGGGCTAAACAACAGTAACAACATCAGCCTTGATATAAAGAATTTTTTTTTTTTTATTCTTTCAATCCTTTAGCATTTGCATTACTCTATCAAATAGTATGCTTATTCATTCACTTTGCTTTAAATTAATTACACATTATCTTGTAGCGTTAAGATTTCAATTGAGTGATTGCATATTTTCGGAATGATATTATACGGTAGGTGTGAGAGACATGATCTGATGAAAGGGAGATGATCTGGTGTGATAGACATGAACTTGAAACTGAAACAGGTAGAATATTTAGGCTGGATATGACTAGTTTAAATGCTAAAGGGTTTATCGAGAGTGACAATGCACATGACTTCTATAGATCCGCCTTCTTCATTGGGGAAATGTGTGTGACTGATGACCAAATGTCTGTAGGAAAAATGTGGATGAAAAGGAGATCAGGGTTTTGTCTGAATGTTGACAACCCAATAAGCTCCACTAAAAGCTTCCTGTGACCAGTTGGCAGATCTGATTGATTAAACCTCTTACTAAAAGTATTTCATTTATCACTATCATATTTTTTCAGGCATAGTACACCTAGAACCATATTCTCCAATAATTTTTTTTTTTAAGGAAGATACACTGTGATTGGATGGATGTTTGATTGTTGTGTCTTGAATTTTTTTTTACATTTTATATATGTGGTTGTAGTGAAGGCATGTGGCCTACAGGATTAGATATTAGGCTCATGACCAGGTCATAGGTTTGATTCCTGGACTGAGTGGTGTGTTGCATCCTTGAGAAGATGAAAATGGGTCCCAGCTGACTGCTTGTGCAGTTTTCTCTTCTAGAAGCCACATCTTCAATGTTGTGCCAGTTCAAAGGGATGAAATTCCCAGTGTATGTCTATGTCTGCTCACAACTATACAAGAATAAAAAACAAGTAGCAAAAGCATAGTACATGCTACTAGGTCATACTTGCTTGTGAGTGATGGCTATGGTTGTATGTAGCTTTTCATATTTTTCAAATGCAGTAATTTTTCTATCATCAACTGATCTACCTCAGCTTAATTAGCAAATAGAACCAGTTGCCTTTAAGATAGGATTTATTCAATGTCTGTTAGTTATAAAGCATACAGTGTACTATTTTGTGTATCCTAACCATGATTCCTTACAACCTTAACCAATACTGCTAGCTTGCATAACCATGTTCATGGCAATAAAAAACAAATAAAGAAATATTGTAGTAGACAGTGTGAAGAAGCAATACTTAAAGCAGAATGATGCATTCTGAGTTGGATGCTGGCAGAAGCAAAGCCAATATACCAGGCTTTCAGCAGTGTGGTCCATATGCAAACATTGCACCTAATTAAGCCCTATTTAAAATGGAAATTTAGAGAAGAGAAAATCTTTGTTGGCATTCCACAATTGGGCAAATTAATTGTGCAAGGGGATTGCAGAGGAAAGAGGGGGGGGGGGCAGAAGGTTGTTGAGGAGCTTCTATTTTGAAAATGACAAAATATAGGGGCTTCTTCCCAATTGCTCTCACCTCCTCTTTCTCTCACACCAGCAGCAGCACCACCACCACCGCTGTGCACACCCATACACACAGAGAACAATGCAATATTTGGCTTGCTCGCAGCTAATCAATTCATTTCAGGTACAAATGTAAACACAAAAATGGACGTTGGTCAATTGCATAGCATCGCCACGAAAGGAAATCCCACAACCAATACAACATTAGCCAACTTCTATTTGGTTCTCAAATCAAATAGAACATTATTTGACTTACTCTGGTTGAAATATGAAAGCACTAGAAATCTTTACACTAGGAAATATAGCTATATAGTTAAGGTGTTGAACTTATGACTGGGTAGTTGGGAATTAAACTAAAGAAGTATGGCTACACGGTTCAAGTATTTGACCCAAGAGTTGTGAGTCACTCTTGAACTAAGTATTTGTTTGTCCAAATGCTCATATGCTACTTACTTCAATTTATTCATTTAATCCTTTGGCATTTAGATTACCCTGTCAAATATAAAGATTATTCATTCACATTCATAACTTCAAGATTTCCATGATGTGATTATGTTTTTAGAACGACATTGTAGGGTAGGTGTGAGAGGTCAGATCTGGACGGTTTTAACATAAAACCAGGAGAATATTTGAGCCAGATAAGGGTCAGGTTAAATGCTAATAAGTTAAAACAAACACAGAAATTTTCTTTATTATTTTTAATAATGACATAGTTATTGGGCCATGTCCAAGTTGGAGTACCACCTTTCTAGAGTATGGTCAATTATATATATGCTAATATTTATTTTACTGGCCTCAAATGAAAAAAATGGCAACATGGATCTGAGTAGGGTATGAACTCAGAATATAAAGGAATGTAACTAAATACTACTAGGTATTTTGTCTTATGTTCTACTAGTTTTGATATCAGCCCACCATCTTTATCCAAGTTAACACTGATGATATGCAGTTCTATATTTAAGAAATGAGGAATTATGTACATTATTTACATCATTTGTATTTGACGGATATTTGTCCTCATCTTGTTTGTTGTTAACACAACGTTTCGGCTGATATACCCTCCAGTCTCCATCGGGTGTCTTGGGGAAATTTCGAACCTGGGTTCTCATTCCTAAGGTATTTTTCGATGTTGTTGTTGTTATTATTATTATTATTATTATTATTATTCGGGTCACTGCCTGGAATTGAACTCGGAATCTTGGGGCTAGTAGCCCGCGCTCTTAACCACTATACCACTACGGGCATATGGTGTAGAGGTTAAAAGCGCGGGCTACTAACCCCAAGATTCCAAGTTCAACTCCAGGCTGTGACCTGAATAATAATAATAATAATAATAATAATAATAATAATAATAATAATAATAATAATAATAATAATAATGATGATAATAATAACAACATTGAAAAATACTTTAGGAATGAGAACCCAGGTTCGAAATTTCCCCAAGACACCTGATGAAGGCCAGAGGGTATTCAGTGGAAACATTGTGTTAACAACAAACAAGATGAGGACAAATATCTGTCAAATATAGATAATGTAAATAATGTACTGATGATATGGTTTTAATTAGAGTAATTAAATGTGCTTTGTGTTTGAAAACCATTCAGTTCAGGAAAATAGAAACTTTTTACCAGTTGAAGAAATGGAAGCAATACAATTTACGTGCATTACTCTAGCACACAACAGAATATTTACGGTAAAGACAGAAACCAATAAAATTCACAACTTCTGCATCACATAATTAATCTAGAACAATTCTGTTCTTCAAACTTCATAGCTAAAAGAATTATACCTTAGATTAAGAAAATAGTCATAACTACTACTGCCACCACCACCACCACCACCACCACCATTGTCATTTTTATGTAATGCTCTATATACAGGCATGGGTTGGACAGGTTGCCATGCTCAGAGTTGGTACACATTAAAAGGTCCTGTTCACTTAGGTTCTTTGAAGAACCATATTTCACTTTTATGTCGGTTTCTATGGCCAGATACCATTGTCAATACCAAACACTTAACAGATTGTACAGAGTACTTTATATTCATCATGCATGGAAAAGCAAACAGAAAAATGAATACATATCAAGCAACTGCTTTGTTCCAGCAAATATATAATGGTGAATTTGAAGAACCATCCAACCCATGTAATTTAAAAAAAAAAACAACAAGAAACAAAGTAATTTTCTCACCATTATCAATTCAGTATAGTAAGTATTAATAGGTATTAATATGATGAGATGATTTCATTAAGTACTTGATTATTTGGAATAATTAACTTAAAAGTAATGTTTCAGGTTATTTAATTTCTTAATCTTAATACACAAGTATGAAAGTTAGAGCAATATCTACCTTTCCTATAAATTCACTGATGTAATGTGTCACATCTAAAATTCATTACACAATACATTGCCTGTGGCAAGGTTTGATCACATCAGTTTATGTAAGTATTTAAGCCAACAGTCCAATCTATTCATTAGCATAATATATGAAGAAAAAATTAGATAGGCATCTATGTTACATTAGCTTTAGGTGTTTAAACATTACTGTATCATCGTTAATCTTAAATTTACTTTCTCCTTACTATTCAAACTAACATGAAACACATACTAAAGTAAGTACAACAATCCTTCTTTCTTTTTCGTTATAGACATACGAATCTACCAGAGAGAAAGAGAGAGAGAGAGAGTTGGTTTTATATTCACTTTGTTAAAGTTACACTTTTTAAGATCCTTAACTTCTTAACTTTACAATTCATCAGGGGCTTTGCTCTGCAGATTGTGTGTGTGTGTGTGTATGCATGTGCATATGTGAAAGAAAGACAGGAAAGAGAGAGAAGGGGAAAAATTGAAATATCTGAGAACAAAGAATTCTCAGATATTTCAATTTCCCGAGAGATTTTCTTTAAGTAAATTGATTTGTGATACTTGATTCAGTTTCAGAAAATTTTAAAGATTAATATCTTATATAAGAAGGCTTCTTTATGAGTGAAATTGATGTAATGGATAATCAGCAGGGCTACAGTAGAGTTCTCGCTGTTTCAAAATAGACTTTGCAGCAACGAAGTCAAGGTAATGGATAATAAATAGGTAGGTGTGGAGAAGAGATCTTGGTGATTCAAAATAGACTTTGCTCTTGTGGAAATGCATTTAACATTAAAGGAAAGTAGAACTATTAAACCACCGAATCTCATCTTTGGATCCATAATATTATCTCTAAAGAATTTGCTGTTAATTTTTCTTATGTATATTATCTATATCTTTTAAAAATTGCTATTGCATCTATGCACTCAATTCAACAGGTGTTTATTACACAGATGAGCTAATTTAAAAGAACAAAATCCCAAAACAGTAAAAGATGTCTTTCATTACAAAATGATTTTTAAAAAATTGTTTTTATATTGTCCAAAAGATAAAAATATTAAGGGTTCGTTAGTTTGTTATGTTAATTAGTTTGGAGCATTCATTAGTTTTATAGCATTGGTTTTCATTGGTTGATAAAATGACAAGATTTTAAAGATATTTTATTCTTAGCAGACATTGAAACAAATATTACAAATAGAAATGAAGAATTTCAGATGCTAAATTTTTAGTCTAAACTAGGCAGTTTACACTAATAATAAAGATCTTCCATAATTAGTTACGTTTTAGAGTACTAACACCTTTTCTTGAAAAACTTGCGTAGTGTCATTGTAAAAGAAATATGACAATTATTATGATTATGATCATTGTTTTACAGAGAAATGGGAATGCTTATGCTTTTACTAATAGCAAAAGGTGTTTAAGTGACAAGTTAACATCTGAAAACTAAGCTTAAGAAACAAATCTGTGTGTGTGTGTGTGTGTATACATATATATATATAAATGGAGGCGCAATGGCCCAGTGGTTAGGGCAGCGGACTCGTGGTCATAGGATCATGGTTTCGATTCCCAGACCGGGCGTTGTGAGTGTTTATTGAGTGAAAACACCTAAAAGCTCCACGAGGCTCTGGCAGGGGATGGTGTTGATCCCTGCTGTACTCTTTCACCACAACTTTCTCTCACTCTTTCTTCCTGTTTCTGTTGTACCTGTATTTCAAAGAGCCGGCCTTGTCACTCTCTGTGTCACGCTGAATATCTCCGAGAACTACGTTAAGGGTACATGTGTCTGTGGAGTGCTCAGCCACTTACACGTTAATTTCACAAGCAGGCTGTTCCGTTGATTCGGATCAACCGGAACCCTCGTCGTCGTAACCGACGGAGTGCTTCCATTCCATATATAAATACACACACACATTGTTGAGCAGTATATTACTGGTTATAGCTGTGATACAGATGACTGTTTATACATGCTGGTTGGAAGCACAGAACCTCTTTTATGCTGGAGGTATATATATGTATGACCTGGTTGATCCAGTGTTGGTAAAAAAACCCCAAAAAACACTAGAACAAAATGTGGTGCAACAGTATAACATTTTTCAATAGGGACAAAAATTTGCCTTCCATGGAACAATATCAGCAATGGCTGAAGAGTGTCAGGTGTGTGTGTATACATGCCTGTCATTCTCTAATTCCAGAATGGGGATGAGCACAGTGCCAAAATAATGCGCTAAGAGTAGCAACAAAATATCTAACTTTTTGAGTTCAGGAAAGCACCTGGACTCTATGAATTTCCTCTCTGCCAAGTAAAAGTTATTGTGATGTTGACTTTGTATAGTATTCCTCCCTCTTTTAACCACCATATATAATGAAAAGTGAAGTATTTCATTACTGCCCTCAGGAATGATAATTTGTTTAGGTATCATGGTTATTGCCATTTTTGAACTAAAATCACACACACACACACCTGATACCCTTTAACCATAGTTGACATCAATCTTCTTTCCCTTCTGGACAATGTAACTTTACACATTTTATCTTGATTCTTTTTACCAACTCTGAGCTAACTAGGTCTATTCATATATTTATACACACCTCTATGATAAAAGAGGCTGTGTGCTTCTGGACAGTTTGTTTGAAGAGTCATCGGTATTACCAAGTGCAATAGTCAGCCTGATAACATCAGCAAAATTCTGACCAGTTAAATGCCATAACTGGGAATATATCACTTGACAATATAAAATAATATAACGGCTACATTTCTCTAAGAGTATGCTTTTTCTCTGACTCATGGACAACAACCTCATTATATATATATATATATATATATATATACACACATCCACACACACACACACACACCAGCAGAAATAAATAAGAACATAAAGAAATGATTAAAAATTTGTTTTTAATAACATAATTGATGGATGCTGACAACTTCATTTATAAAATAATTAATTTTTCGATTTGGAGTTTTATGAATTAAATTGTCAATATTTATTAATTCTGTTATTAAAAACAAACTTTTTAATCTTGTCAATGTGTGCTTAGCTTGTTTGGCTTTATAAGTTTTCAACACAAGATTTTTCTTTGATTAGGTTCTAAACCATATTTTATAGAGATGAGGTATAACAAACTGAGTTGACTGGTCAATAAAATAAAACTACTGCTACATCGTTAGGATTTATTTCATTAAGGTTGAAACATAAAACTAAGTGTAGCAGGTTTTCAACTCAGAAATGGAAGTCAAAAGGAACAACCAAAAAGAAACACTTGTAACACTCTTTTGTATTAGCCACTTTACAATACCAAATATTTCTTTTTAATATGTTCGTACCCAAACATATGTCTACAAATATATCTATGCATAAAATTCTGCATTTAATACATTTAAAATTACAGTCAGTGAATACAAATATACATGTAAAATAAATAGTTAAGTACATAATTCTAGAATTACATGAATAAGAACAGAGAACTGAACTTGTATGAAAATGTATCTTCAAGAAAAGTTTTTTGAAATTTGTTGTCATATTGCCAAAAATTATACTATTAGTTACCAAGTAAGAGAAGGTAAAAAAAAGACTAAAACAAAGCTTCAAAGTATTTAAATGCACCAATTAATGGAGGAACATGCAGCTGCATTTGTATAAGAGGAACAGTAAAAGAAGAGATGTAAAGATATATGGAAAAAAAAAAATTAGGAACTATGAATAAAGAGGATAACTGCTCAAGACATTTACAAAAACAAAATGCAGATTGTTTCTTTCTGTTTTGTGAATAGAATTACCATAAATAGCTAAACTTTGAACATAGGTTATTATTCTCTTGAGCAAAACGATTATGATAAAATCAACTCTCCTTGGTTGTTGTTATTTTGCTTCAAGTCAACTTGTGAGTTGACCCAGGGTTTATATATAATATGTGTGTGTGTGTGTGTGTGGGTGTGTGGGCGCACGTGTATAGATAAAATGTGGCTCAAAAAGATGAAGGAATGAATGTTACGCAGGAAAAAACCCACAATGGACATGGACACACTTACCCCTCATCAGTTATTGACCCCAAATCATCATAATTTCAACACTTTATCAATAAATATATATCTTCGTCAAATTCATTGTTTTAGCATATATTTTTACATGCTTGCATAGGTCAGATGGAATTTGTTGAGATAGATTTTCTACTGTTGGATGCCCTTCCTGTCACCAACCATTATGCAAGGTAATATTTCCCTATGGCTGAACATGACTTCATGGATGATTGGAAATGAATGACACTGCTTGTGTGTCAGTAACATTTATGTCAGTAACACTAATGTATCATGAAAAGTCAAGAACACACATACAACAGGCTTCTTTCAGTTTTTATCCACTAAATCCATTCACAAGGCCTGAAGCTGTAGTAAAAGGCACTTGCCCAAGGTTGCCATACAAAATCTTGTGGTTGTAAAGCAAATTGTTTAACACCACAGCCATGCCTACACACACACACATACACAAAGTATTCCAGCCATGACTAATAGACAGGCACCATACATCCAGAACTCATATTATCCAGTAAATTTTTACCTATGATGGTAGTCAGTTATTTGAGAGAGATTTGGCTGCTGTTTCTAACAGGTTGAGTGATACATAGAGGCAAGCTCTTTAGTTTGCCACTTCATGATTAAATGGGTACAATATTCAGCAATAATCCTAGTCAAACCTGCTGGAATTAATCAATAATGGTACAGAAGTAAATGATCAAAAGTTTTATGAGAGGAAGAGTAGTTCCCTTTCAGGCATTCAAAATGGAAAGTGAGATGCAATGTGGTTTCATTGCATCAGCTAATATTATTATTACTGAGTGAGGAAGCAGCATGCACCATCAAAGTGACACTGGGGTATCACTATTATTATTATTATTATTATTATTATTATTATTATAATCTCATGGTCTATGCCAGGGGCATAACCAGCCCACTAATGCGTACCTTTTCCTTCTTTGGACACTAAAACACTGCTTGCAAAGACCTGTTGAGGCAAGTGAAATCAATCAAAATCAAAATCAAAATCAAATTCAATGACTGGCATCCGTGCTAGGAGGATGCAAAGAGCACCATACGAGCGTGATCATTGACAGAGCGGCTAACCGGCTTCCGTGCCAGTGGCACTTAAAGGGCACCATTCAAGCGTGATTGTTACCAGCATCACCTTACTGGTACTTGTGCCTGTGCTAGTAGGGTGCCAAGAGCACCATTTGAGCATGATCGTTGCCAGAGCAGCCAACTGGCTTCTGTGCTGGTGGTACGTAAAAAGCACCCACTACACTCTCGCAGTATCAGTGATGTACATTAAACAATATGTCTTTACTTCTTTTTTAAGATGACATGGAATAAGGAGATTCGGTTATTTCTAACATTTTGAATGACCATGTACAGACTTCCACCTTGACATGGACAATGAGCTATGTTACAGGGGTGATATATATATATATATATATATATATATATATATAGATTAAATATATACAGAGAGAGAGAAAGAGAGAGAGAGAGAGAGAGAGGTGGGGGTAGAAAATTATGAAGCCAAAGAAAGATAAATAAGATGGACAAGAAACTGAAGGTCTCCTTTAAAGCAAATCTGGAAGTGAAAGTATAAACAACATTGCTAAATAGAAAGTTAGACTACATATAAAACAGAAGGGAGATTAAAAAACTTTGTCAACGTTTTAATGTCAGAGGACTTTTGCTTACATTTCACATGCAAATGGTCAAATGTCATGATGCAAGATGATGAAGTCAAATGAGTGTTTAAAAAAAATCAACCACAATATTACTGGTATTTCAATATAAAATCAGTTGAATCATATAAAAATCCCTATTCCTTAAATGAACTAGTCCTTAATGTTATCGTCTGAACAAACACTAAGCTAGCAGCCATCTCATAATAGCAACTAAATGCTTTTATTGATAGCAGTAGTCTTTGCCTAACAGAATTAATCATTTGCAGTTAGAAACTTGCTTCAGCATTACAAAAACAAATGTAAACAAGCACAGATGCTGAGGTAATTTTCAAACCTGTTAAATAATGCGTCTTGTTTGGTTAACTATTAGATGTGAAATTAAAAATATGAAAAAATATAAAACGATGGGAATTTGAATAAAAGGAATAACTGAAAGTCAACAAAAAAATATGACAATGAAATCGATGATGAAACCGTATGAGGGTAAAAGACTCATTTACATTGAACAGGAAGAAACTAGACAATTAGTACAGATTGCGTAGTAAGAGTTGAATATCATATAAAACCAAGACAGAACAAGATGTAATTAAACAGGTTAAAATGAGATGAAAATTATGTAATTTCCTGGTTGCAATGTAAATTAAGATGAGAGGAAGGCTAAGAAAGCAGATGCAAATTAAAGCCCTGAGATGTTGAATCAAAGAAGAAAAGACTGGTATGGCTGTGAGATGTAGAATGGTAGATATGTAACTAAACAAATGCCATAATTCAGTGATAAATGATAGCAAGTGCAGAGGTGGAGCAACAGAAATCTAGAACGAGGTAGTTAGGATTGATTTAAGAGATCTAAGGTTAGCAAAGGAATTGACCGATGATAGATTAAGTTGATAAAAGGTGACTGTACAGATCTGCCCAATCATCATTAACAATGGTGATGAGAGGCTGTCAAAACACAAATGATAATTATGATGATGAATGAAAATATAGATTATTTATTTTACACAAGATTTTATTTGTGAATGTAAATCACGACAGCAACAACATCAACTGGAATGATACTTTTCAATCAGGATTTCATGTTGTCAGGGATTACATTGATTAAATCTTTGTCCAATGTTTAGATTGGAAAGCTCTACTTGAACAAATTCTGCCTCCAAGCCATTTCATTAAGCCATTTACACTTACAACATAGTTAGTTGCTTCATCAGATGTCAATGGTCAAACAAGTTCCATAGCTAACTTCAATAACATGCTGTCACCTGATTTTCTCTTGCTCAGGTGCAGAATTTAATGCCAAGAGAGAATGTTGTACTTTAATATACAATACTTCATTCTCTAGTAAGTGGTTCTCAGCATCAACATCATACATCTTCAAGAATGGTGCTACTCTGGCTGCTTTCTAAGTTTTGATATTTACCTATTTCATAAAGATGCTTGAGTTTTTTTTTAACAAAATGAAACTGAATTTAAACGAAATGAAATTATATGAAAAATTATGAGTAAAACAAATTATGAAATGAAGATCTTTCAATTATAGATTAAAAAACAAGATATGGCTGTGTTAGTAGGTGTCAAACTATCAACCAGAGGTTTGTGAGTTCATATTCTTTCTCTTGCATTGTATTCACAAACTAAACAGTTAACTACCAACGGGTCAGTTCACTTAACTCTAAGTAAGCATTGCACTCAATGAGCAAGGACATCATAAAGGCATTCTATGTCCCTGGTGCAAAGCAATGTACTTTTAATGCTCTGACATGTAAAACTACAGCATACATAGATTAGCATTTGGCTTCTAAACCCATTAGGTGTCCAAGCAACTATCTGCAGTGCTCCTGCCTTAAGACGATGCTATTTATGGATGCCAAAAGGTTAGAAAGTTTATTTTAACCCTTTAGCATCCAGATAAACCTATCAAATGTAATGCTTGTTGACTTAGATTGGTTTACATTGAGTTAATCATGCATTATCTTGTAACTTTGATATTTCAATGATGTGATTGTTTAATTTAGAATGATATTATAGGGTAGGTGTAGAAAGCCAGATCTAGCTGGTTTGAACATGAAACAGGTAGAATATTTAGGCCAGATATGACTGGTTTAAATGATAGAGGGTCCAGCCATAACAATACTGTAAAACTGGAATTCAATTGTTCTAGTTCTCAAGACTGGGTTTAACTTCAGTAGAGATAGATTGTGAGTGATAAGCTGTCAGCTTTGCTTGCCTAACAATCACTGTTAATTAAAAAGGATAGGTCTTTACCGCACTAACCAACCCCTAGAGGGGTATAAGCCTTTAAATACTTAAGAAGAGCAAAAATTGATTATTTATTTCTCTTGCTAATATCTATAAATATATATATATCCATTAATTTAATTTCCTTCATCACTTTTTTTAGTCAGCTGAGGATAATGCTGTTTTGCTAAAGAATGGTTTTATTTTCTGTTCAAATTTGCTATTTTAATGTCAAAATCTCTCACATGCTGACAGAAAATAAAGGAACAAAAAATAACATCAGCTGCTAATCAAAGTTTTTACTGGAATTTTTTTGTGAAAATATTGAAAAACTTTTTAATGCTGATCCATCAAAAATACAAATTTTTAATTAAAAACCTGGAGAAATTAAATTAAAAATAAAAATGATTGGAGTTAACAGGTTTTTATTAGATGTTACATCAAAAAATTGCATGGTAAGAATATTTTCAAGAAAAATTGCAAAATATTGAAGCAGGAAATAAAATAACAAAACCATAATTTTAAATAAAATCACAATAAATAAAATATTAGTTTAAGTTTCCTCATCAATTACTATAAATTTAATTTGCAAATAAATAAATAAACAAATTCTCAATATTTTGAATTTTCTGAAACCAACAATTGGGAGATTGAAAACAAAATAAATTAGAAAAAGAAAGAAATGAAATATCATGGAATGAGTTAAGTAATATAATTCATCTGTTTTTGTTGTTGTTGTTGTTGTTTTTAAACAATGGAAAATATTAGCAGGAAAAATTAAATGACTACAATGAAAATTGCAATTTGTAACTTTAGTTACATTGTTGCCAGAAATTAAGCATAGATTTTAATGAATCTCAATTTAGAAGAAAAACTACATGTTTAGTATATTTCACAAGTTTGAAAGGAGAAGCACCTACTCTTTTACTTGTTTCAGTCATTTGACTGCGGCCATGCTGGAACACTGCCTTTAATTGAGCAACTCGACCCCGGGACTTATTCTTTTGTAAGCCCAGTACTTATTCTATCGGTCTCTTTTGCCGAACCGCTAAGTAACGGGGGACATAAACACACCAGCATCGGTTGTCAAGCAATGCTAGGGGGTCAAACACAGACACACAAACACACACACGCATATATATACATATATACGATGGGCTTCTTTCAGTTTCCGTCTACCAAATCCACTCACAAGGCTTTGGTCGGCCCAAGGCTATAGTAGAAAACACTTGCACAAAGTGCCATGCTGTGGGACTGAACCCGTAACCATGTGGTTGGTAAACAAGCTACTTACCACACAGCAACACCTATTACTTTTCTGATAATATCTCGCTTTTTTATACTTCAATTTTTGGGGAATATTGTGTCATAAAAGAGACATTTGACCATGTGCTAAAAATTGGGTAAATTGTCAAATTATCTCAGCTGAAGATAATTATATTAGAACTTGAGGATATGAATGATCTGCTATAGTAAGAGTCGTCATCATCATCATCATCCGTCTCGGCATTAGTTTAGCAATTCAAATGGAACTCTGAATGTTCTTACTGGAGATAGATTTACAAGGTCAGAGTATCATGACTAGCTGTCGCAGTTTGGGCATAGTTTCTATGGCTGGATGCTCTTCCTAATCCTAACCCTTTTGCAATAGACACTGGGGTACTGTAGATAAAATTCAAAGTGTGAGCTATGCTGTATTGTGGAAGAGCATTTAATGACTAGGGAAGAAGTCTTTATTGGAGAAGAACTAATGGCTCTCCCCATTGAAAAACTACTCCAAAATATATGAGCTATACCCCACTATGGACAAAATGCAAATATAAGTTCCCATGTCAGAACAGTCGCTCTCGATATATCAATACCTAAATAATGAAGAACAGACAAAGCAGCTAGACTAAGCCATGCTGATTGGAAAACAAATGAAATGACATCAGTAAATAAAAATAATAATAAACAAAATATTTAATTAATTTTTTTTTAATTCTTTTATTTGCTTCAACTGCGGGCATGCTGAAGCACTGCCTTGGAGTGTTTTTGGTGAACAACTTGATCCCAGAACTTACTTTTAAGTTCTAGTACTTATTCTACCGGTCTCTTTGCTGAGCTGCTAAGTTACAGGAACGTAAACACACCAACACTGGTTGTCAAGTGATGATGGGGTGGGGGAGGCAAACGTAAACACAAAGACATACACACACGCACACACACACACAGATATATAAATACATGCATACACACACACACATATATACGATGGGTTTCTTTCAGTTTCCAAATCCACTCACAAGGCTTTGGCTGGCCCATGGCTATAGTAGAAGACACTTGGCCCAAGGTGCCACATAGTGGGAATGAACCCAGAACCATGTGGTTGAGAAGAAAGCTTCTTACTACACACCGACACCTGCACTTATATATATATATATATATATATATATATATGACAAGCTTCTTTCAATTTCCGTCCACGAAATCCACCCACAAGGCTTTGGCTGGCCCATGGCTATAGTAAAAGACACTTGCTCAAGGTTCCACACAGTGGGACTAAACCCAGAACCATGTGGTTGGGAAGCAAGCTTCTTATCACACAGCCACACCTGTACATATTTATAGAGAGAGCAATTACTGTCTCTGGAAACAGGAAAAGGAGTTACAGAAAGGATAGGATTCTGGTACTGAAAATATTCTAAATATAGGACTCTGTCACATACTCATGGTTCTACTATCATACAGAAAAGTGATGGATGCCAAATTCACATTAAATACATTTATGAAAGAGTCAAGCAATTTTCTCTCTAATGTAAACAAAAGAAAAATCAAATTAAATTGCTGACATTTTGAAATTTAAGTTAATATCTATATATTAATCAATATCAAAGGAAACAGCTTAAATCTGGATGGTTGTGTGTATGCATGTGAGTGTATTTGTATGTTATACATACATGCATGAATATCTGTATCTATCAGGGATGTTTAGTAAAATTAAGAATTAAACTAATCCTTTATGAGTTAGAGTGAAAAAGAGGGCAATAAAAATATATGAAGGCGGAGGTGTGTCTGATGCATTCTTTGATTATATTCCAATATTATTTCCTTCTGCAGGAATGCAAATTCATTCATTATTGTTATATAAATGCTCCAGAATTCCTGTAAATGGTAGCAATTGTACCCACTACCACTCAACTCCATACACACATATCAAAGGACCACAAAGCATGCAAGTAAAATAGGAATTAAACAAACAAAAAAAACTTCACAAACGTTCTTTTGAAATCACAGCATCCAGTAATTTTCACTTCTCAAAAATATATTGTTATTTATTGCATATGCAAACTATTGTTATATCTACATATCTATCTACATCTACCTATGTATGTATGTATATATATATATATATATATATATATAAATAAGTAACAGATATGTATGTATGTGTGTGTGTATATATATATGGCCCAGTGGTTAGGGCAGCGGACTCGCGGTCACAGGATTGCGGTTTAGATTCCCAGACCGGGCGTTGTGAGTGTTTATTGAGCGAAAACACCTAAAAGCTCCACGAGGCTCCGGCAGGGGGTGGTGATCCCTGCTGTACTCTTTCACCACACTTTCTCCCACTCTTTCTTCTGTTGGCCTGCTCGCTTAGCCAGCGGGGTGGTGTCATTCGAAGTCTAAAACAATGTGAACGCATTGTGACCAGCGATGTGTAACAACATCTGATAGCCTGGTCGGTCACGGTGATCACGGTGATATATATATATGCACATCTGTGTGTAAGAAGCTTGCTTCCTAACCACCTAACGACATGGTTTTGGGTTCAGTCCCACTGCATGGCACCTTGGGCAAGTGTCTTCTAATATAGCCTTGGGCTGACCAAAGCCTTGTGAGTGGATTTGGTAGACAGAAACTGAAAGAAGCCTGTTGTGTATATATATATATATACATACGTATGTGTGTGCGTGTGCATGTATGTGTGTATTTGTCAACCAAAGCACCTAGTTATGTTCTGAATTTAAACCCCACTCATTATGTCTACTCTTTTAATGTTCATAGAAATAAGTGTGTGTGTGGAGGGTGGGGTGTCAATGCAACTGCATATTCACTAGAAAGCAGAATTGCTGCATAAGCATAACCCAATGACTGAAACCTGTATAAGAACAGAAGCATAAACACATACATGTGTGTGTGTGTGTCTATTTAAAAACAATCCTCATAAGGACTCGCAGAGGATGGATTTAAAGAATTTATACATTGCTGATGTAATAGCTTTTACAGCTGGAATTATTGCTAATGGTAAAACATTTATCAAAGAATGAAACTTGCTGTTAGGAAAATTGCTGCAAGCAGAATTAAGCAGCTGAAGGCAAATTTGAACCTTTTTATTTGATGGTTGAGTCAGACGACCAGTGCTGTGCCCTTGACCTTCACGGCCCCATAAAGACCTCTGTAAGCTAATGGATGAAGGACAAAAAATATTTTTTTTTAAATATGAAAGAAGAAAAAAACACGGGTTGTACTGGAATTGCAGTGGTTCAGAGTTGTAAAGAGGAAGAAATTTGTGAGGTGCTTAAGTGTTGGGTCTAACAAGGTACAGCAAAGAAAGGGTCTAAGAAGAAATAAGTGTGTCCATGTAGGGCTCAAGAGGTTGAGACTGTAGAGGAGAAATATGGAGAAATAACAACATAGCTTGTAGCTTGCAATCTTCAGAAGAGAAAATGTAAACACATAAAGATGCACACATGTATATTCGGCAAACTTCTTTTGGTTTCCAGCTACCATATCCACTTGCAAGTCTTTTGATAGTTTTTACTCACACATTTATGTATATGAACAAACTGACACGGGATAGAGGGTCCCTGGCACACAATATCTCTGGTGCTGATGACATGAAAAGAACTGCACCCAGTCTACACAGCAAAGTGGTTGGAGATAGGGATCCAGGCATCCAGCATCCAGTCGACACTGTAAAGTGGTTGGCATTTGGAAGAGCATACAGCAGTAAAAATCATACCAAAACTAACCTTGCCTGTGAAGTGCTATGTAAACAGCACTGAGTCTATTCTGTAGAGTGGTTGGTGTTAGGAAGGGCATCCAACTGTAAAAACCCTGCCAAAACAGACAGACACAGCAGCCCAGGATAGTCTTCTACCTGGCTGGTTCCTGTCAACCGTCTGACCCATGCATGCATGGAAGACAGACGTTAAACGATGATGATGATGATATATATATATATAATATATATATATATATATATATATATATATATATATATATATATTTTTAAAGGATTACTGTTCAAAATGTTTTTGCGAGAGAGAGAGAGAGAGAGAGAGAGAGAGGGGGAGATATTGAAATTACAAGTATCTTCCATCATAACTTTATATCATCCAAGAGAAATCAAAACAATATATATATATATATGATCATCATTTAACATCCGATTTTCCATGCTTGCATGGATCAGACGGTGTTTATCTGAGGCCCCTTTTTTTCATAACTAATTGCCCTTCCTGTTGCTGACCCTCAATGTTTTATAAGTAAGGTAATATTTCTCCATGACCAGACATGTTCTTGTAGAATACTGGAAATGGACGACTGCTTGTATAACTGTGACACCCACTTACAACTATCACATGATATCAAGACAAGGTGATACACACACACACACACACAGATATTAATATACATAAATTTGACAACTCATAATTCCAAATTTACACTAGTAACAATCTTTCAGACAACCAACATCAAGGGAAATCAATGATGAAAGTTATTATTGCAAAGAAGAGACTGCTTGGATTTTAGTTATACAAAGACTGTCTCTCATATAAAATGTCCAAGTTACAATACTATTCACTTTAAATATTGTAATATATATAAAAGACAAACTGATTTTGTTTTTGTTTTCCTGCTCCTTATTGAACCTTTTTAGTTCTTTAGTCATTTAATGCTCTTATTTCTTTCTCTCTGACACATATTAGCACTCTGTCAGTTACAATGAAGAGGTTCAAGTTGATCCACTTAACAGAACAAGTCTGCTCATGAAATTCACATTCAAATGGGCAAGCACTCTGTAGACATGTGTAACTTGTATGTAGTTTACAGGGAGATTCAGCGTGACACAGAATATAACATGGCCAACCCTTTAA
Source organism: Octopus sinensis (assembly GCF_006345805.1). Taxonomy (NCBI): domain Eukaryota; kingdom Metazoa; phylum Mollusca; class Cephalopoda; order Octopoda; family Octopodidae; genus Octopus; species Octopus sinensis. The sequence goes on along the minus strand of NC_043006.1, from coordinate 102,163,153 downwards.
AACACAGGTACTAATCATTTTTGCCAGCTGAGTGCACTGGAGCAGGGAATAAAGCGTCTTGATGAAGGACACAACATGCTGCCAGAAATCAAACTCAGGACCTTAAGATTGTAAGCTGAATACCCTAACCACTAAGCCATGCCCCTTCACTTCCTCTCAAACATAGAATTAACATGGATAACAATCAACAGAGAAGCGAAGCTAATTCTTTTGGCTATGGGTTATAAAATACTATTTATTTCCTGTAATGTAAGTAGACAATTCTACAAAATTTTTAAAGGATTACTGTTCAAAATGTTTTTGCGAGAGTGAGAGAGAGAGAGAGAGAGAGAGGGGGGGGGGAGAGATATTGAAATTACAAGTATCTTCCATCATAACTTTATATCATCCAAGAGAAATCAAAACAATTAAATATGTGAAGGGATGCCAACAAACTACTATTGTTCCTGAAAGTTGTTTTGTATACCTCCTATGAACTTCTTGAAGCTTACTAACTTCCTACACCTGGATGCATAAATATTTCTTAAAATACATTAGGATTGCACCATAAAGCAGAAATTGAACAAAAGGTTTGACAAACTAGGTCCAAAATGATATAAGTTAATGTAATGTCTCGTAGATTAACTGGGAAAAGAAAAAAAAAAACAGTAAGCAAAACCATTCGAGGCATTTATTTCAAAATAAACATATGTTATACTAGGAAATAACCATGTCTTTGAAAACTGCTTATAGTCATTGACTGTCATCAGCTGGGTGACAAATAAAAAAAAAATTGAATTTGCCCAAGTTATGTAAACTCACAACAGCAAAACTAAAACCCACAAAATGCATTTTTTAATATTTATATTAATAGTTCTGAGAACAGCTAAAGCTCTAATTGTAAATGCACCTTGCAAGTTAAGAAGTTTGTTCCCCTAACACATGGTTTCAGGTTCAGTCCTATAGTGTAGCACTTTGGACAGATGCCTTCCCCTATAGAATGTTTCCCCAGGTTAATCAAACCCTTGCAAGCAGATCTGGTAGCTAGAAAGTGAAAGCAGTTTATATATGCATGCATATATGTATGTATATATGCATGCATGTATGAATGTATGCATATATATATGTGCGTGTGTGTGTATCTAAAAAGATCAAGAAGAGTGCTCCATCTAATGAGACTCCAATATTAATGTATGCATATCACTCCACATGTATTACACGTGCTACTAATAGTTTCATGTACATGACGAATACATTCATCAGGCACTCTGACAGATGTAATTGTCATGTATGTGAAACTATTAGTAGCGCATGTAATACATGTGGAGTGATACGCATACATTTATATATATATATATATATATACATATTTATTTTATTTTATCTAGTTTCAGCTCACGAGCTGTGGCCATGCTGGGGCACCGCCATATGTATATATATATATATATATATATGTATATTTGTAAAAAAGAAGTTTGAAAACGCCACGATATTAGATAAATTTTAATTTTACATGTTTCGGTTCTTGAAAAAACGAACCCTTTCAAAAAAATTTATTATAAAAAGTATAATGGAACAGTTCATAATCATTACATACATTCAATAGAATCCATGTTCTTGAAAAGATGAACCTTATCAAATATATTATAAAGAGTATAATAGAAAAAATCCATAGTCGTTCCTTACTGTTTTGTCGAGTGTAGTGGAGAAGTTCATTATAGATATCTTGCTGGTATCAAAAGAAACCGCTTTTGTATTACCTTGTGTTCCAATATATATATATGTGTATATATATATAATCTTTTAATCTTTTACTTGTTTCAGTCATTTGACTGCGGCCATGCTGGAGCAGCGCCTTTAATTGAGCAACTCGACCCCGGGACTTATTCTTTTGTAAGCCCAGTACTTATTCTATCGGTCTCTTTTGCCGAACCGCTAAGTATCGGGGACATAAACACACCAGCATCGGTTGTCAAGCAATGCTAGGGGACAAACACAGACACACAAACACACACACAAACACACACACGCATATATATATATATATATATATATACATATTTATTTTATTTTATCTAGTTTCAGCTCACGAGCTGTGGCCATGCTGGGGCACCGCCATATGTATATATATATATATATATATATGTATATTTGTAAAAAAGAAGTTTGAAAACGCCACGATATTAGATAAATTTTAATTTTACATGTTTCGGTTCTTGAAAAAACGAACCCTTTCAAAAAAATTTATTATAAAAAGTATAATGGAACAGTTCATAATCATTACATACATTCAATAGAATCCATGTTCTTGAAAAGATGAACCTTATCAAATATATTATAAAGAGTATAATAGAAAAAATCCATAGTCGTTCCTTACTGTTTTGTCGAGTGTAGTGGAGAAGTTCATTATAGATATCTTGCTGGTATCAAAAGAAACCGCTTTTGTATTACCTTGTGTTCCAATATATATATATGTGTATATATATATATAATCTTTTAATCTTTTACTTGTTTCAGTCATTTGACTGCGGCCATGCTGGAGCAGCGCCTTTAATTGAGCAACTCGACCCCGGGACTTATTCTTTTGTAAGCCCAGTACTTATTCTATCGGTCTCTTTTGCCGAACCGCTAAGTATCGGGGACATAAACACACCAGCATCGGTTGTCAAGCAATGCTAGGGGACAAACACAGACACACAAACACACACACGCATATATATATATATATATATATATATATATATATATATACATATATACAATGGGCTTCTTTCAGTTTCCGTCTACCAAATCCACTCACAAGGCTTTGGTCGGCCCGAGGCTATAGTAGAAGACACTTGCCCAAGGTGCCACGCAGTGGGACTGAACCTGGAACCATGTGGTTGGTAGACAAGCTACTTACCACACAGCCACTCCCGCGCCTATATAAATATATATATATATATACACACACACACACACATATATAATTATTTCAGATTTGGGTATTCACCTGGTGGTATGCCGGTTAAAGCACATTCACTGTCTATGGTTACCTGATGTTACCAACAGCACGAATATGAATGCCACTGGATTTACTTCAGGAATTCCTCCATATCCATAGAGTATATAACAAGTAAAAGAAAGAGAAAATGGAAATCATGAGATTCTTAATAATAAAGAATCTTGTGAATTCCATTTTCTCTTTCTCTCATTTGTTTTACACACACACACACACACACACACACACACACATATATTCTTTTATTCTGGAGCACTGTCTTGAAGGGTTTATTCAAACGAATTGACCCCAGGACTTATATTTTTAAGGCCTAGTACTTATACTATCATTCTCTTTTGCTGAACTGCCAAGTTACAGGGATGTAAACACAACAACACCAGTTGTCAAGCAGTGATAGTGGGACAAACACAGAGACAAAGACACACACATATAGGATGTATATGTATATATATATATATATATATATATTAATGGGCTTCTTTCAGCCTCCATCTTCCAGATTTACTCACAAGGCTTTGGTTGGCCCAAGGCTATAGAAGGAGACACTTGTTCAAGGTGCCACACAGTGGGACTGAACCCAGAACTATGTGGTTAGGAAGCAAATTTCTTATCACACAGACATGCTTGCATATATGTATATATCTTTGTATATGTGTGTGTGTGTGTGTTTGTCTTGATAAACAAGTATCAGTTTTGCAAGTATATTTCTTGTTTCCAGTGCTCAGTGGAAGAACATGTTGGGCCACTGGAAAATATTACTTTCTTGAAAACAAGTGGAAGTTGATATAGCATCCAGCTGTAGAAAATCTACCTCAAGAAATTTCATCCGAGCCACACAAGTATGGAAAAGTGGATGCTAAAAGAATGATTATGATAATGATGATGAAACAAAATGTGGATTCTGCATAGTTCCAACAAGTTTTTGTACCTCATGGCTTTGATGGGCTATAAAACCTGTGTCAGTTCCACTTCCTCTTATTTATATAGAGGGTGTGGACAGTGTTTGAGGAGAGATTTAGGGTTTTAAAAAAATCGCTTATATAATAAGAGCAAAAAACTGTATTTTTATAAAAATAACAAACATAAAGCTAAATTATCAATTTAATAATTTCTTTCAATATATCCACCATAAGCATCAATAACTGCCTCTACATGGGGTCGAAATCATTTACAAGCTCAGATTATATGGCCCTTGTTCATATCGGACATGACTTGAACTATAGTGGCTTTCAAAGAATCTTTGATGCTATGGGGGTGTTCGTTAACATTTTTCTTAATGATGCTCCTTACATAGTAGGCCAGTGCATTGAGAATCTGGAAAATTAGGAGGCCAAATGTTGGGGGTGATGTGATGATGCAAATTGTCGGCCATCCATTCTTGTATCATTTGAGCCTTGTGTGATGGTGCAGAATCTTGTTGAAAGACATAAGGCCTTCCACTGCATACACTGTTGATCCAAGGCTTAACAACTTTATCCAGAACCTCAAAATATGCAGCAGCATTCACCCTAAGATCCTGTGGAAAAAAAGTGAGGAGGCATTTTCCTGTATTGTCTTCAATGTTTTGCTTAACTTCCTGAACATTTGGAATGTTTTTTTTATGTTTTGGTAGAGGTATTACGCTTCCATCTTCTTTCTCTAACTCACACCAAATTTTGTGGACAAAAGATCTTGCAACTTTCAAGAAACGAGAAATTTCTAAATCACCATGTTTAGCCTTCAAAGCCAAAATCTCAGCATGCCTTTTGCTTTCATTAGTAAGTATAGGGCCTGTCATTGTTATTTTCTGAAATAGAAGTTCAATAAAAATTAGTCAAATAAAATAATGACTAAAAATGTATGTGTCCTCAAATACTGTCTGTACTCTGTATTTATCTTCCAACTGACAGTTTGCTTCTCTATAAATGCAACAGGTTCTCAGAAATACAACTGTGTTTTGGTATAATTTATGTTTATCTTCATTCTTTAATTCTTTTACATGTTTCAGCCATCTGACTGTGGCCATGCTGGGGCACCACCTTGAAGAGTTTTAGTTGAAGAAAATCAACCCCAGGATTTATTCTGTCTCTTTTTAAAGCCTGGTACTTTTTCTATCGGTCACTTTTGCTGAACTGTTACATTACAGGCACGTAAATAGACCAGCACAGGTTGTCAAGTGATGGTGGGGGTAAAGCACAGACACACACACACACATGATGGGCTTCTTTCAGTTTCTGTCTATCAAATCCACTCACAAGGCTTTGATCGACCTGAAGCTATAGCAGAAGACACTTGCCCAAAGTGCCATGCTGTGAGACTGAAACTGGAACCATGTGGTTGGGAAGCAAGCTTCTTACCACACAGCCACGCCTGCACCTGTTGTATATGTACTGAATTTTTATTTTTAATTCAGTTTGCCTACAGACATTACATTAATATATATATATATATATATATATATATATATATATATATACACATATATATATACACACATATATATATACACATGTATATATATACACACACACACACACACACATATATATATATATATATATATATTTAAAGAGAAAGCAAAAGTAAGGAATTGAGAAAATTATAGGTAGACAGACAAATATTATCACTTTTTCTCATTAATCTATGTAAAAACAAATAACCTCTTAAAAATTAGGTTTTGTAGCTTGGAGCAGATAAATGTATTCTGATATTTAGTTCAAGTTTAGAGAGCTTACCTTGTACATAAAAAAAAACCCCAATAGAGATTTATTAATTTTACTTATTTAAAAAAAAAAAATTTTTTTTGTTATAGCAGTAGATATATTACTTTAGTAACATTTTTCTTTATTGACTTATTTTGATTCTAAATTGCTGTAATTCAAATATACTCAGGAAGCAGTGTAATCTTAGAATGTCTCTTGGGATGAAACCAAAGAATTTTGACATTGCTTAGCTGTTTTGAGGCAATTATTCTTTGAAGCATGCCAACATGATATTGGTAAACATCGCATAACTTTAAATGTACACTAATATGTACTAATGCACACATAAACACACACACACACACACACACACACAGGGATGCATAGATCAACAGACAGACTGGTGGATGAATAGATAATCAGAAGAGGAATCACACCACAAGCATTTTCGTTGCTCCTCCAATCTCAAATTTTCTACTAATTGTTCTAATCTTTGAAAACATTTTCACAGCCTTGTAGACAACAGCCCTAGATTCCCAAATTCCTTATTGTTTGGATAATTTAAGAAATAATGAAAAGATTTAGTACAGGCCAAAATAAGATAATATTAAACACATTATACATACATGTACTTGGTCTATCTGTCTAGCTAATTATCAGCCAATACATCTATCCATTTTCTTGTTAGCTATCAATCTATACATGCATATACTTTATTGATTATCCCTCCATCTATCTATCTAGCTAGTTATCTCTCTCTCTCTCCCTCTAGCTGTCTGTCTGTCTATCTATATATATCATCATCATCATTGTCATTTAGCATCTGCTTTCCATTCTGGTGTGTGTTAGACGGTTTGACTGAAACTGGTAAGCTGGAGAGCTGCACCAGGTTCCATTCTGATTTGGCAAGGTTTCTACAGCTGGATGCCCTTCCTAATGCCAACCACTTCAAGAGTGTAATGGGTGCTTTTTACATGCCACTAGCATATCAAGACCATTGAACTCTGCACATTTTTCCCTGTTTTTTTTCATTCTCTCTCCATTTTTTACCTCTTAATCATTTCTGTCATAGTGCATAGGCTCAAAACATAAAAGACATTTCTATTATTCCCGAGTGTTAAACTAATGTACTTGTTTGTTGTTTCTACACCTGTTTCATCTTTTGTTTTCTATAAATTTGAACTATATATATATATATATATATATATACACACACACACACATACACATATGTACTTCAATGTATGTCCATCAGTCCATCCATCTAGCTACCAGTCTCTCTCTCTCTCTCTCTGTATATATATATATATATATAGAGAGAGAGAGAGAGGTAGGTAGATAGATAGATAGATAGACTGTTCATACATCTATCCATTTATTCATCCATCTCGCTAGCTATCAGTCTGTACTTGCATGTACTTGAGTGTCCATCAACCATCTGTCCATCTATCCATTCACCCAACCACCTATTTGTCTATATACATAGATACTATGGTCTAAGCACCTAACTCTATGGTGGAAAGAATCTAGTTCGCTCAAGTTCTATGCCTACCAACACACTCACTTATAAGAATAAATGAATTTTTTTCCTTTTGTAGATATTTATATCAAGCAAACTGACACAGTTGATTGGACAAAGCCTGTGAGATTTAGTGCTGTCAACTCAGTATATCCATTTCACCAGTTAACCTGTCAAACATCATGCAACTTTTGCACACTGCTTTTGAACAGATAAGTTTAATTATATTGAAATGATCATTTAAGAGAAAGTCTTGTTTGTAATATGGAAACATTAATTAGGGAATAATTGAATTAGACATTAATGCCATTTGCAACATTTCTCAAGTTAGAATGAAGCCTGCTGTGAATCAGGCAACTCAATGCAAAGAGCCCACGGACATTCAACGCAGTACTTCCAAAAAGGAGGAGGAGGAAGGGGAGGAGAGTTTTAACTACTAATGATATTTAGCATGACTGTGTTTTAAGCTCACAGCTATTACACCTATAAAAAGAGGTTACGGATTTATTTATCGAATACATTGATGTGATTAGTGTGAACTGCTTGACTTTTCCTGACCAAAGATATTTATCTGCAAGTGGTAAGCTTACAGATCCCCCTTTCATCACCACCAGGAAATGTGCTACCTGTTCCATAAAGCAAAGTAACTTGAATCAATGTTCAATTATCTTACAAATACAAGGGAATACTTGCAAAAATGTTTTAAAATGCACAATCTACAAACATTTAATCCAAGTGCATATGTAAGCATTCCATCTGCACACAGCATTTATAGACAACATATGGACAATATGTATCTTTAGTTGAGGTATGCATTTCTAATAGGTATGTTTGGATGTTTTCCATTCATTCATGTATGTGTTAGTATGTATATCCATGTATGTTGTATGGTCTATAATACATGTCATACTCTCTCTTTTACTCTTTTACTTGTTTCAGTCATTTGACTGCAGCCATGCTGGAGCACCGCCTTTAGTCGAGCAAATCGACCCCAGGACTTATTCTTTGTAAGCCCAGTACTTATTCTATCGGTCTCTTTTGCCGAACCGCTAAGTGACAGGGACGTAAACACACCAGCATCGGTTGTCAAGCAATGCTAGGGGGACAAACACAGATACACACACATATATATATATACATACATATATACGACGAGCTTCTTTCAGTTTCCGTCTACCAAATCCACTCACAAGGCTTTGGTTGGCCCGAGGCTATAGTAGAAGACACTTGCCCAAGATGCCACGCAGTGGGACTGAACCTAGAACCATGTGGTTGGTAAGCAAGCTACTTACCACACAGCCACTCCTGCGTCTGTATGTATATTTGTATATATAATTAATACACTTGTATCTGTAAAGAATTTTATGGATTATGATTTGTACATATATATATGCATATACATATCTTTCGTCCTTTACTTATTTCAGTCATTGGACTGTGATCCTGCTGAGGCACTGCCTTGAAGTTGAACCAATTAACCCCAGTACTTATTTCATGTCTTTTGTTGAACTGCTAAGTTACAAGGAAATAAACAAACTAACTTTGTTTTTCAAGCAGTGGTTGGTGGTAATCACAAATACACACACTCAACAGGTTTCGATTTCTTCTCACGAAATCCACTCACAAGACTGGTTGGCCTGAGGTTATAGTAGAAGACACTTACCTAAGGTGCCATGCAGTGGAACTGAACTCAGAACTATGTGACTGAAAAGCATGCCTCTGAGTATGTGTGTCATTATCATCATCATCATTTAACATCTGTTTTCTATGCTGGTATAGGTTGGACGGTTTGACTGGAGACACACACACACATATATGTATGAAGTCAGACAAGAATATCTGAGTGGTAGTAGAATGAACTTCACCAGTTACAAGGCACAGAATCTATCATAGTAACGGTAGAACAGCCACAAAGAGGAAACAGTATACTTTTGGATTAGAGGCTGGGGTATATTTTGGAGAGACTTTATGCCAATAAATCGGTTAGGTCTTATCCAGATGTCTGTGCAGTTGTAGGACTATTCCAGAATTAGGTTTCACCTGTCTTCTTTTTAAACAAAACACACACACACACATATATATGATCATAACTTTTTCATTTTTTCCTAAATAAACACATGCACTAATTATTCGTACTTCACTCATTTATCACTGTTCTTATTTCCATTGTCTGGAAATCTTTTCTCACATATCTGTGACCTGTTCAGCAACTAAATGGAGCAGGAGCACACACAAGGACAGAAAGTGTCACTGAAGAGGTCACAGACGTGTGACAAAAGATTTCTGGACAATTGGACATGAGTTGAAATAAGAACAGTAATAAACAAGTGAAGAACGAATATATAGTGTGTGTGTTTATTCGGCAAAAAAAAAAAGAAAAATGACAGCTGAAACACCTAGTCATGTAAGGAGTCAATAAACTGAACATATATATAGGTACACGAGCACAGACATACATGTGTTAAATGCAACAGTGCTGAAAGTTTGTGAGGAACACATTGACCCAATTTGCTGACTTTTCCGATGCAGGAGTTGAATGATCAAATCCAAGCTTCACTGCTAGTTCCTCAACAGTTACGATGGGATTTTTTTCCACCAGGATTTGCATGATGTCTTTGTTGAGCTCTGCAGATCTTCCAGAACAAGGCTTGTCTTCTAGGTTGTAGTTTCCAGCTCAGAATTTCTGGAACCACCGTTGACATAGACTTACGCTTATTGCTCAATCCCCATATACTGCATTAATATTCCTCATACCTTACCTTGTGCTGTTGCCTTTATTGAACTCAGAAAGCAAAATATGTTGAATATGTTCCTTTATCACTTCCATTGTAGCTTTGAAAAAATAACTGTTAAAATCGAACCACACTCTTCAAAACTTGCACTAAGAATAAGGACAAGGTGAGATTACTACCAGCTTTTATAGCAAGTTGATGCAGGTAGTTTATCCCGTCCCCCTCTGACTTTTAATTCATGCAATTGAAAAAAACACATTATTTATGGGATGACCCAATATATACACATATATATATATATATATATATATATATATATATTGAAATGGATAAATGAATTATCTTGTTACGGATTATTCAAAAGATAACCGATACCTGGGTAGCAAAAATCACAACAGAAAAATCATGGTTGAGGTTACGACCATGGGGTCTCAAACCCGTGCCTTAATGTGGAAATTTGAAGTTTATAATAAAAAGGAATTTTGTTAAATCTTCATTCAGCTCCATTTCTTCCTACACTAAATATATATATATAATTCAGTACACTATTTCTGAAACATGTTGTCTCTTAACATTAATTAAAAAAACAAACAACTAGACATAAAAGTAATTTATACAATAGAAGATAACATTGGTGTTTACATGATTGGAATGAGTTCAGTTAATCACTGGTATAGAGGCACGATATGTATTAGATGATAATATTGGGTTTTGTAATGTGTAGGACTAGCTGATGTTCAAACACAGTTTATTCAATCATCATATATCTTTAAAGTAAAACTAAATATATCCTCTTGTGGTTTTGAAGATGACTATTCTAGTTGTTTGGTTAGCTGAACTCCTCACTCATTGAATTCCTATGTAAATGGTGTAAATGGCCAGGTATTCCACTAAGATTTGTGTAATAAGCACAATCCTACAATAGAGTCAGCATGTTCCTGTCTGTGACAAAGCTGATGATTTGAATAACAGATACAGTCCAGCCAGAGGGATATCACACAGTTTTGTCATACTATTATAAAGTGGCTGAATATTTCATAGATACTTGTACTTTTGATCTAACCCTCCTCCCTATAAGTGGAATCAACATGGCATAGTGTGTGACAAGGGTGAGCTTTTGAATTATAAGGGGAGTTCATCAACTGAATTTCCACACTGTTTCAATTTACCTTATTTCAATTTCAAGCCTTCGTTGATTTGTGCTATAGCAGAAAATATTTGCCCACAGTTCCAAACATTAACCCTTTTGTTACTAAACCGGCTCTGGCTCTGTGGTAAAATGTCCTGCTTTCATAAGTTTTGAATTAAGATATTCCACCAAACCTTAGTCACAATTTACGTTCCTAACACTAGCTTAATGATAACTAAGTTATTTTACTAAAGAGCATCTCAAAATAAATACAGTAATGAAAGGGTTAAGGGTGAACCCAGAATCTCACCATTGCAAACCAAACTCCTTAAATATATGCCTATGTCTATTCCCACCACCTTTAACCCTTTAGCATTTAAACTGACCAAATCCAACCAAAAGTATTCTACCTGTTTTATGTTCAAACTAGCCAGATCTGACCTCTCATACCAACCCTACAATGTCATTCTAAAAATAAATAGACACTTCATCAAGATCTCAAAGGTACAATATAACGTATGATTGACTGAAAACAATGTAAATATAAAAGTTTTACATTTGACAGAATAATCTTAACGTTAAGGGATTAATTGATACGATACGCACCCACATACACAACAATTAACACACATGTATGCTCGTAGAATGTAAACTTAAATAGATGTACTCTGTTGGTTTTGATGATGAATTTTCCATGAACACAAGTACTCTTGATGTACTCTTCAATCAGAATCCATATAATACAGGGTGTGACATACCTGTCCCTTTGAATTACTCATGCAGTCAATCCAGCAGGTGATTACATACTTTGTGTCTACTCTATTTCACTCATGAGACTTGGGTTGAACCAAGGACCTTTTAATTCCAAACCAATATTTTTAACAGCCTAACCAGGCTTGCATCGATTCATATGATATAACAAATAAAAAAACAATGAAGAAATATATGAATAAATAAATACACAAAGAAAACAAATACCTATTAATTAATGGATATTCCTGAGGTGGAATGAACAAGTACAAAATCTAATTTTAATACAAAACTGACGGCATTTTAAACTGCTGGAAGTTTTTAATTTTCTCCTTTGCATTTCCTCATATTTTGTTTTATTGTTTCTTTTTCTTTTTTTTTTATTATTATTCTAAAAGAAAATTTTCTTTAATTCTCTCTCTCTCTCTCTCTTTATCTTGCAAAACTGCAAACATTCAACATTTTCAGTTGAGATTGGAATCAATGTCTCACAAAAATTAGAACAATATTAACAGCAGACATATTGGCAACTCTTTTCCTGAGATCGGTTTGGCTGCTCCAGGATGCAGGCTACACGACATTTTAATAATCATATGGAACTATGCTGAAGAACTCTAAGACTGCTGCCTCAATTTTCCCCTCAACAGCATGCATTCATCCTTGCATTGTTCTCTTAGATTATGTCTTTAACAATTCTTTTTATTTTTAATTAAAATAATGAGCATTAAGGAATTCATTTCTTCAATTATACCAGGGAATTTTTCTCTATTCTCAGGAAATAGTAAGAGCCCATTCAAAGCCATTATTCCAAATGAAACAGTGAAATGGGAATTAATTTCTAACTAAAGTAGAGTTCTGATTATTTGACCATATCATCCATTGCTCTAGTTTAACCAAAATACCCAGTTATAAGGAAATCTCACATTACTTAATACTGTTCCGGGTACATTCTCACATATGCTTATCTCCATACAGAAATTTATGCACACACAGGTGCAAACCTGGCTGTGTGGTTAAGCAGTTTGCTTCCCAACCACATGATTTTGAGTTCAGTCCCATTGTATGGCATCCCAGGCAAGTGTCTTTTATTACTGAAGCCCCAAATTGACAAAAGCTATGTGAGTGAATTTAGCTACATGTGTGTTTGTGTGTGTGTGTGTGTGTGTGTGTGTGTGTGTCTTCTCGTTTAAACTTCCACACATCTGCAATATATCTCTGTTGAGACATTTACAACCCCACCGCACACATTTGCATGTACAAACAGAAAAGAAAGTACCCATACATATAGAAATTATCTATTTGAAGTTGATCCACCCTATAGCTTCTCAGAGTTTCTCATTCCCTTGGATATGTGTGTGAGTCCGTGGTATTTGTGTTGCTTTGTCTTGACATCACATGATAGCTGTAGATGAGTGTCACTGTCATATAAGCAGTATCAATATTCTGCAAGAACATGCCTGGTTATGAGGAAATATCACCTTGCTTGAAAACAAGGGAGGGTTGGCAACAGGAAGGGCATCCAGCTGTAGAAAGTCTGCCTCAAATATATTCCTTCTTATTCATGCAAGTACAGAAATGTGGTTGTTAATAGATGATGATGGTGATGATGATGATGAAGAATCTTATAAATGAAATTCTTTGCATTTTAGTATTTTTCTAGGTTGAACTTGAATATTGGAAATATCAAGTTGTGATATCTATTGACATCTACATCAGGTAAATTTCTGCTCTTGGCTCTATTAACAATGGACTTAGACTTTTGTGGTGTGAGGATAAAATTGATCTCCTCATTAGCGGTATACCACAATATTCTCTGGAGGTCTGGAGTGGGAATAGTATGTTGGCTAGGGGAAGCTTGTGACTAATAGTAAATTCTAAAAGACGCAGGCTATAATCTATCTTCCCAACATTATTATTATTATTATTATTATTTAAAACATTTTGATTCAATCCCATGCAGCTTAAAGTTTCATTGGCTTATCACAGAAACCTAGCTCATTGGGCCTGATGAGCTTGGCACCTTTAAGGAGCCTAAAAAATTCAAATTGTACAGGACCAAATCAAAATGCTTTAAACAGGCAATGGCTAGTAAGAAGCTTGCCTCTCAACCACATTTGTCCGGGTTCAGTCCCACTGCATGACACCTAGGGCAAGTGTCTTCTACTACAGCCTCGGGCCACCAAAAGCCTTGTGAGTGAATTTAGTGGACAGAAACTGAAATAATCCTGTCATATATGTGTATATATATATATATGTGTGTGTGTCTTTGTCTGCCCTTGGTACGGCTTAACAGCTGGTGTTGGTGTCATTATGCCCCTGTAACTTAGCAGTTTGACAAAAGGGACCGATAGAATAAGTACCAGGCTTAACAATAAATAAATACTGGGGTTAATACATTCAACAAAAGAAATCTTCAAAGCAGTGCCCCAGCATGGCCACAGTCTAATGACTGAAACAAGTAAGAGACAAAAGATGTAACTCCTATTAAATGTATTGGGTGCTTTTCTTTGTTTGTCCATTCACTTGTGTGTGTGTGTGAGATCATCATCATCATCATCACTTAACATCCGTTTTCGTATATATATATATACATACATACAGACAGACAGAGAGAAGTAGACAGAGACAGGCCGGTAGACAGATTGTGTTAGTTTGTTTGGTTGAAATTGTCAAGACAGAGATGGAACGGAGCTGATATTTGTTACTTGTTTGATAGATACATTTAGAAATCATTTTCAAGGAAAATTTAGTCTTGTTGATCTAAAATTGTTGTGACAGTTTGCTCTGAGTGTTTGATTGTAGAATTGAAATATTTTAAGGAGAAAGCTGAACCGATGTCTCATCCTTGGCTGGGTTTTCAACTTGATACCATTTGATAATGACATTCAATATCGATAGAATAGTCTCTGTGACACACATTGCACATAACGTAAATGCTAATTCATTCATGCTTCCTGAAGAAAGAAATAAAATCCAGCGACTTGTAAGTGATTCTGGTAGCCAAGACCAATCATACTGTTTATTTTTAGCACAATTGATCTTTGCAAGGCTTCAATTTCGATAATATCTTCTTTGATATAAGATGGACTGCAAATAGCATCAATGTTCCGAGTAGGATCGAACCAAATGTAGACAAAATGGTTGATGATAACATCTTTCTCTCCTGATGGAAATGGCTTTAATCCCCCCAGGATTGTCTACTGAACTTCAATATAATTTTTTTATTAAGAAAGAAAGAAAGAAGAGAGAGAGAGAGAGAGAGAGAGAGAGAGAGAGAGAGAGAGAGAGAGAGAGAGAGAGAGAGCAGGGTTGTTTTCTTTGGTCACAGCTTCTAAATTAGATATGACTATTTTCGTTTTCAGTTACACTCACACACATTGTTGAAGTTAAGATATTGTTTACTTTTCTAATATCTATCTCAATGTAAGAAATGAGTTGATATCATTTCAGAAAGGTTTCTCTACATGTACATGTACGTATCTATACACATGTGCACACAAACATAAACACTTTCTCTCACATATATACACACCCCGTCTTTCTCTCTCTCTCTCTCTTTCTCCCCCCTCTCTCTCCCATACACACAAACCACATTAGATTGTATTTTGTTCCACTCATTTCAGATTTTAGCAACAGGATACATCCTCAGTTGCAGGTATCTTTTAACCACAATATATTCAATTGAAAACTATTCATCATGTATTGATTCTTTTTCTAATATTTCATTGAAAAATAGAATACATCATCATCATCATAACCAACATTCTTCTTCTTCTTATTATTATTATTATTATCATTAGCATAATGTTTATTTTATATTTCATAAAAAAAAAACTAAATTTATGAAAACTAACTTTAAAAAATCATGAAGTGTAATCAAAATCGTTTGACCTTTACTATAATGAGAAAATATAAAAAGTTAGAAGATCAGACTCCACAACCACAGCAATAAACCGGAATCACCAACCCAAGAATTTCTTTCAGTTAATCAAAAAGCTAATAAAGTTTTTATATTGAGGGCTTAATACAGTGAATTAGAGATCATTGTATGAAAATAAATTTTACAAAAAACTTCTTCAAATTTCTTCTGATATTTGAGGAGGACAACAACAATAATAATAATAACAATAATAACAATAATAATAATAACAATAATAATAATAATAATAACAACAATAATAATAACAATAACAATAATAATAATAATAATAACAATAATAATAACAATAATAATAATAATAATAATAATAATAATAATAATAATAATAATAATAATAATAATAATAATGAATAAATAAATGAAGAAAATACTGTAAAAATGAAATGAGTTTAAAATATATCTGTATCAAAATAATGTTGAAAGGAAACTGAAAGTAGAAGTAGTAGCAGTGGAGGTGGTGGTGATAGTAGTAGTAGCAGTGGAGGTGGTAGTAGTAGTAGTGTTATGGTGGCTATTGTTGTGGGTGTGGAGATTAGCATTTGCAGTTTGTCAATGTTGGCTGCAATGCCTTGCTATAGTGACTGATTTGCTGTTGTTGTTGCTTAGCGCCATGTCAGCCCTCACCCTGCAAATTTTATTACCAAAGGCATTGATTATTAGCCCTGTCTTTCTTTAGGCACAACATACCAAGGATTACATAATTCAATGGTTTTAGAATGGTAGCATGAAATTTGATGAACGGTTAGGTGATATATAAAGCAAGTCAAGCAACCACTCTGAGGACTCCCACATTATCTCATTGTTACTGTTTATTAGGCAGCGAAATAGTGGTTAGCTGTGGCAATGGTATGAGGATTAATGGTAATGTTAGTAGCAGCTAGGTATAATGATGTTGATGGTAGCAGTGTCAATGGTCGTTAACAGTTAGTTATATAACTAAGTAGGTGACTGAGGGTGGATAGCTGATATTTGTGGCAGTAATAATGTAGTTTAGTATAAGTTAGTTAGTCAGCAGGGTTAATGTTTGTGATAGTTGTAGTAATTATTATTGAAGAGAAAATGTCTTTACAGTGTGTTGTCATCCAATTTTCCTTCTGTACCAATTCTCATGTGTGCAAGCATCTCAATTTGTATAGAAGCAATAAAAACAGTATGAATGGCCAGTTCAACTTCCAATTTCTTATTCCTTATAAATCTGAAGCTTCATGGTGTTGTAACAAATATTGTACCATTATTAAGATTAACAATGAAACTGAGCCTATAAGCATTAAAGTTTAATGTTTGTGTATGCGTACACATTTCAAGTTAGCTTCATTATTCTTACCTGAAAATCTGGCTTATAACATATTCTATAGTAATATACAGCTTTGTAATGTCATATACTAATTTTTCTATTTAAATCAAATAATCATCATCATCGTTTAACGTCCACTTTCCATGCTAGCATGGGTTGGACGATTTGAGTGAGTACTGGCGAACCAGATGGCTGCACCAGGCTCCAATCTTGATCTGGCAGAGTTTCTACAGCTGGATGCCCTTCCTAACGCCAACTACTCCGAGAGTGTAGTGGGTGCTTTTACGTGCCACTGGTATGAAGGCCAGTCAGGCCGGTGGCACGTAAATGCACCCACTACACTCTTGGAGTGGTTGGCATTAGGAAGGGCATCCAGCAGTTTAAACTCTGCCAGATCAAGATTGGAGCCTGGTGCAGCCACCTTTCTACTACAGGCACAAGGCCTCAAAATTTTTAGCGGAGGGAACTAGTTGATTATATTGACCCCAGTGTTTCACTGGTATTTAATTTATTGACCCCAAAAGGATGAAAGGCAAAGTCGACCTCGGCGGAATTTGAACTTAGAATGTAGCAACAGATGTAATACCGCAAAGCTTTTCGCCTAGCGTACTAACGACTCTGCCAGCAATAATAACATATGCATATGTGTGTGTGTGTGTGTGTGTGTGTAACAAAGTGTTTTACAACATATCAGTACATTTCTAGCTTTGAGCACATATGAAGCTATACACAGCTATGAAAAGTGTTACTGCCACAAGTAGCTACTTAACTTGAGTTGTACAATTAGAACCACGAATTTACACAGTTAAATATATAAAATATCTTATGTCAAAATAAGGGATAAACTTATAATTATAGATAGCATGTCTTTTTTAAAAGACTGTTGCAGATATGGTCATGTGGTTCAGAGTTTCAGTTGGTGACCACATGGTTCTACATTCAATTACACTTCCCAGAATTTGTAAGTGAGATTTAGTTGAGGACAACTGTGAAAAATCATGTGTGTGTGTGTGTGTATCAGCAATTATATAGGCATACAGGAATGGCTACGTGGTTTGGAAGTTCACTTCCTAACCTTGTGATCTCAGGTTCAGTCCCACTCTAGGGCAACTTATGCAAGGATTTTCTAATAGGCACAGGCGTGGCTGTGTGATAAGAAGCTTGTTTCCCAACTGCATGGTTCTGGGTTCAGTCCCACTGTGTGACACCTTGGGCAAGTGTCTTCTACTATAACTTTGGGTTGACCAAAGCTTTGTGAGGGGATTTGGTAGATGGAAACTGAAAGGGCCTGTTGTATATGTATATGTGTGTGTCTGTTTTTGTCCCCCTGCCATTGCTTGGCAACCAATACTGGTGTGTTTATATCCCCGTAACTTAGCGGATCGGCAAAATAGACTGATAGAATAAATACTAGGCTTACAAAGAATAAGCCCTAGGGTCGATTTCTTTGACTAAATCCATTTAAGGCAATGCTCCAGTATGGCCACACTCAATTGACTGAAACGAGTAAAAGAATAAAAGAATATAGCTGTGGACCGACTAAAACGTTCAATGGATTTGGTAGACAAAAGCTGAAAGAAGCCTATTTGTGTGTGTGTGTAGGAGAGAGAGAGAGAAAGAGAGAGAGGGGGAGAGAGGGAGAGAGAAAGAGGAAGAGAGAGAGAGAGAAAGAGAGAGAGAGAGAAAGGGTGCCTGTCTGTGTTTGTGTAGGTGGCTTCATATTTCCCTTGTCTACATGTAATGTGTGTTTACTCATTGATTACAAACTAACAGTGTAATCTGCTTGGAGTCCACCATGAAAGTATATCTGGTCTTTATGTTGTTTGATAGACTGGTAGATTATTGTCTCACTTGAAAACAAATGAAGTTGGTCACAGGAAGAAAACTCAGTTCCAGATAAAGATGGTACTGAGGATGTATTGGGGTCCACTACTAATAGAACTGTGCATCAATTAAGAATAGCTTGTATTTATCATGTTTGAGTTTTGTTTATGCCAAGGTGGACTTTGCTATTTGATCAATCAATTATGTACCAAACAAAGCACTAAGTTCAATATTATTTAGCTATAAACCTTTAAAAGTGATGCCCCAAGACTGTCATAGTCCAAATTAAAATCAGTAAAAGAATAAAAGAAAAGAATTAAATCCTAACAATCTTAGAATGGTTGCGTTCTAATATTAAGTAAACTGTTTCTATATGAAGCCTATTAATTAATAACTTAATCCTTATGCTATATTACTAATTATAGTAGGTGATTTAGTCATGATTAATTTGGCATATGAAACGATCTAACTAAATGACAGGTAAATTGGTGTAGATAACTGACTGGACAGCATATCAGGTAACTAGTTGAAAGACTGGCAGTTTGTATCTTGTGTCTACAGTCAAGACTCTTGATTCAGAAAGTCTCAGTTCAGCTGTCTGAGAATAGGCATTCTATGACAGAAACAGTTTATTTTACTCAAAGCAGAGGCAACACCACAAAACTGACAAGTGATTTGTAAGCTTGCATTGCAGAGTTCATCTTCAGCTGTATATGTATAGAGAAACCACTCCAATATCAAACAGAGTCTAGAGTCCCTGAAGGAACATCACAACCCATTTTTACCATTAACTTTTTAACGAGGGTTTTCATTATGAGCTATGATTGATTACTGCTATCTTGAAACATGAATACATTGGGCAGGGCTCCATAGGTCAGGTCTAGGGACCCAACACTAACCAATGGATGATGTGGTGGCATATGAAAGGGCTCCACTGCATTACTTTGTCAGTAGATTAGAGGGGTCTATAACTGGAGGGTACTAAGTTTTGGTTCTTCTTTTGTGTGAATATTAGTCTTCAATATAAACAAACATTTACTAAGATCTTGTGAAAATCTCAGGCACGAATAAGATGTACCCCAGCCTAGAGGGTACATCTTACTTACTAGACCTTTAAAAAACCAACTTCAAAATTTGCTTGAAATGTAAAAAAGAAATGAAAAATCTAAAATATAAGTATTTCATAAATTTTATGATTCAAATGTCTGTAATGTACTTATAAGGTACTTACTGAAGAAAGTTGGGTTAATGAAGAATTTTTTTCTTATATTACTGCACAATAATAATAATAACAGTTATAACTCTTGTAAGTTAAGATGTACTAAAGAGCAGTGGCTTCTAACCTGAATGGTTACACTTTCTTGAGGCCATCATGAGCAAAGAAGAGGAAAGAAATTATCAAAGTGGAACTATAGGGGCTCTGGATGTGAAGAAGATAAGGAGGTATCATGATTTTTTAAATATAAAATATTTAAACCACATATAATACTTATATTTTAAATACTTTTATAAACAAATTAAAAAGCTCATCTTTGGAAGGAGGTTGCTGTTGTTAGCATTTTCATTCCTTACACCTGGTGGAGAAAGTGGTCAGTTAACAATCACTAGCTAAACAGGAAAGTAGATTACCACAACGTAAAAGGATAGACTTAAGATTCATTTAAATCAAACTTAATGCATTTAGATTAGTAGAATCACATCAAGCTCATGACAGCCATTAGTTTTCAATTATTAAATATTGATTTTGGAAGATGATGATTTGTTGCATATCTCAAATTATTTTCCATGTTTATTTTTAATTTTATCTTAACCCTTTAACTGTGAGATTAAATTCCATGGTTATTCCAGTAATGATGTTAAATATCTACCAAAAATTAAAATCGGTATTTTCTGCAAGTCATGTTGCCTCAATAAACTTGACATATCTCAACAAAAAGTAGTTTCAAGCAGGACATTTCTCAACAAAAGATAGATTGATACATAAAACTGCTTTCTGCAGAAATGAAATTTCGAGTGGATATATCTGATTTCTGCAGTAAAGGGAGTCATTGAATACAAAATACTAATATACATGTGTGTTGGATATGTTAGCACCAGTAATAAAGCTAAAGGACATAAATTGTAATGTTTATTATAAACCATATGCATTGCTACTTATAAATTTAATTTTTTATCTTTTACTTGTTTCAGCCATCAAACTGTGGCCATGCTGGGGCACCACCTTGAAGAATTTTTATTGAATGAGCTGACCCCAGTGCTTACATTTTTAAAGCCAGGTACTTATTCCGTTGATCTCTTTTGCTGAACTACTAGGTTACAGGGACATAAACATACCAACACCAGTTGTCAAGCAACGATGGGTGACAAAGATAGAGAAACAAACACACACACACACATATGTATATATGACAGGCTTCTTTCAGTTTTTGCCTAGTGAATCTACTCACACATCTTTTGTTGGCCCAAGGCTATAAAAAAAGATGCTTGCTCAAAATGCAGTGCAGAGGGACTGAACCTGGAACCATATGCTTGGGGAAGCAAACTTTTTACCACACAGCCGCACCTGCACCTAAAAATTGAACTCAGCAAGATTTGAAGACAGAATGTAAAGAATTGGAATAAATATTACAATGTATTTCCCTTACACTTTATTGTGTTTCCC
This sequence comes from Octopus sinensis, assembly GCF_006345805.1. Lineage (NCBI taxonomy): Eukaryota > Metazoa > Mollusca > Cephalopoda > Octopoda > Octopodidae > Octopus > Octopus sinensis. The sequence continues at coordinate 102,141,642 of NC_043006.1, read as the reverse complement.
TGCAAACAGTCCTTACAACAAATCTAAATATATCTTAATTATATAAATTCTTACCTTCTGTAATTTCCATAAAAATTTAACATAAGGGACACTAGTTCAGACATACATTTAAATGAGGCATATGCTGAATAGGATACTACATGACACTAATCTTTATATATAAAAGTGAGGTTGTGTACTGTCTGTCTCCTACGATTTAGATTCCTAACTACTCCCACATTTTGTGGTGCAGTTTAACCAAAACCGAGTATCTTATAGTCGTGATTCATATCGAGCCCTTCTGGGTATTAGCGCGCGTCTACGATGAGTCTACGATTTAAAAAATAATTTACCATCATTTTTTTCCATTTTAATGCATTTTTTCGCTATTATATAAGGGAAGTAACTCTCTAAAAATGTCTACGATGTGTCAACGATTTAAAAAAAAATTTACCATCATTTCTTTCCATTTTTAATGCATTTTTTACTATTTTTTGGCTATAACTCTCTAAAAATGCTTATATAGTTATTTCCCTTACAAACCCGAGCAACACCAGGCGATACTGCTAGTAGAAAATAAATCACTGCACAAAATTAGATTCAGTTTGATAGAAATAAGAATTTTTACTAGTATATTATGATTGTGTTGGGGTGTTTGTGCGGCACCAATGAGTGGAACACAAGTTCTGACCTACAAAAGGGTAACAACCACTGCTATAGGGCAAGAAAGAAAGGTGATATTGTGAAATGATTAATTTTGTTTTGGTCAAACCACTTCAATTCTGCTGCTATTAACTTTCAGAAAGAATGTAACATTACTTTGTTCATCACTGATTTTTTTTCCCCTTCCCTAAGGTAACATAGAGCCAGTATTTAGAACTCCATGTGCATCCTTATACAAACAAAGTGAAAAACATGCAAAGAGAACTTATGCAATATAGATCAAGTTTCCTTTCACTGGTCTCTATAGTTAGAAAGATCACACAGTACATAAAGAAAAAGTCACCAATTGTAATTAAAGCCAGGCGATCTATGAACACAGCAAAAAATGTTGTTTATTTCTTGTCGTAATGTAGGACTGGTGCACGTGTTCTCTGGAGGGAAACCGACAGCCGAATCTGTATTACTGATTCTTGTTTGTTGTTCGAGATGATTCGTTGTGGTTCGCTGCTTGGTTGGTGTGAAGTCCTCAGAGACTGCCAATACATGTCCGTTCACGAAGGCTGCTAGGGCCAAAAAGAGTGAATGACCGAACCGCGTTTTAGGGGCCAGTTTCCCACACATGCGCATGGGGAAGACTTCTGGTGGCCAACCGGAAGTAATCCCATTCTGCGCATGTGCACTGAACCTTACACAGCAGCATCACTACAGGTTCATAAATTATATAATTACATCATCTTACATATATTGGTCATTGAATATGGCTGGGAAAGAGCATTTATATTTGGTACTCAGTGTAATTTGGGGTTGGTAATTTTCCTTGATTGGTTCTGTGTGGCAGTCTCTTGGGACTTTAAAATATATGTATTGTGTGTACTGTCACTTTACATTTGTTTAATTTCTATCTAATCTCTGACACTTTTTGTAATCTGCTCCTGTAATGACCCCTTAGCCTGTCATCCCTCATCTGTCACTCTTGAAGTGATAATAATAATAATAATAATAATAATAATAATAATAATAATAATAATGATGATAATAATGAAGATGATAATAATAATAATAATAATAATAATAATAATGATGATGATGATGATGATGATGATGATGATGATGATGATGATGATGATGATGATGATAATAATAATAATAATAATGATGATGATAATAATGATGAAGATGATGATAATAATAATAATAATAATAATAATAATAATAATAATGATGATGATGATGATAATAATGATGATGATAATAATGATGATGATAATAATAATAATAATAATAATAATAATAATAATAATAATAATAATAATAATTAATATTGTTATATAGGTAGTTTTGGCTGAAATAGTAAAGCAGCAGATGCAATGCTTTGAGTTAAAATCCTGTTGACATTGATTCTGTCTTCTGTCCTCTCAGGGTCAATAAAATAAATAGCGGTTAAGTACCAGGCTGATTAAATTAATTACATTTCACCAATTTAAATTTAGTCTACCATCAATATTCCAAATTACTATTATTAGGTGATGAACTGGCAGAATCATTAGTATGTTGGATCAAAGAGTGGGACATCCTCTGTTTTCTATCGTATGTTCTGAGTTCAAATTCTGCCGAGGTTGACTTTGCCTTTTATCCTTTTGGGTTTGATAAAATAAGTATCAGTTGAACACTTGAGCCAATGTAATCAACTCACAACTGAAACTGCTGGCCTTGTGCCAAAATTTGAAACCCTTATTGTTATTATTATTATTATTGTTATTATTATTATTATTATGATTATTATAATTATTATTATTGAGGTGGCAGAATCATTAGCATGCTAGGCAAAATGCTTAGCAGCATTTCATCCGTCTTTATGTTCTGAGTTCAAATTCTGCCAAGGTCAATTTTACCTTTCATCCTTCCAGGGTCAATAAAAAAGTACCAGTCAAGTACTGGGGTTGATCTAATCAACTATCCCTCGCCTGCCAAAATTTCAGGCCTTGTGCCTATATCAGAGAGAATTATTATCATTATTAAGGCAGTGAGCTGGCAGAATTGTTAGCATTTTGTCCATCTTTACATTCTGAGTTCAAATTCCCCTGAAGCCGATTCTGCTTAACATCCTTTTGAGGATGATAAAATAACTACTAGTTGAGCACTGTGGTAGATGTAACTGACTTAGCCCCTCCCCTGGAATTGCTGGCCTTGTGTCAAAATCCGAAACCATCATTATTGTTGCTGTTTATATTAAGGCAGCAGATTGGCAGAATTTCTAGAGCATTGACAGAAAATGCAGCACAGTAGTTGTTCTGACGCTTTATGCTCTGAGTTAAAATTCTGAAGAGGTTAACTTTGCTTTCATCTTTTTGAGGTCAATAAAATAAAGTATCAATCAAGAACTGGGGTCAAAGGTATCAACTGCTCCTCTCCTCACAAAATTACTAGCCATGTGTCTAAATTAAAAACAGTTATTATTCACTAGGATTGATTGTATTGACTAATCCCCTCCCTTTACAATTACAGGCCTTGTGCCTAAATTAGAATTTACCATTTTTTTAATGAGCTTTAGTTATTATTATTATTGCTGCTACTACTACTACTACTATTATTATTATCAATAATGTTAATATGCTAACTTTTTGTTTTTGTACGCACTTGTTGTGTGTTACACTTCAAAGAAGTGGCAAAGTGAGAGAGAGAGGAGGACAGAGGAAGAAAGAGAGAAAGAGAGAGAGTGAGAGAGAAAGAGAGGGGATGAAAGAGACAGTGAGTGGTGATGGCGTTTGTTTTGTGTTTTTAAATGTTTTAGAGAGGATGTAAGAGAGAAAGAAAGAGATTGAGAAAGTGAGAGTGAGAGAGGAAGAGAGAGAGAGAGAGAGGGAGTGAAAGAGACAGTGAGTGGTGATCGAGTTCAGTTTGTGTTTTTAAATGTTTGTCACATCACAAGAGAAGTAGATACATATACACATTGTTAAATCAAAAGCCGGAAAGAAGAGTGACACAAAGGAAGTGAAAAAGAAAGAGAGAAAGTAAAAGAGACAGTTCATGCATAGACACAGCAAATATTGGCTGTCAATTTCACTTTTCATTACCACACGAGGATAAAATTTACTCACAAATGGCTAAGTACTTCACAGAAATGCATAACATTAATGTAGTTCTCAGGGAGAGTCAGCCTCACACAGAATATGATAAGGCTGGCCCCTTTAAATTACAGCTACAACTCGAGACATATATATATGAATGTATTTGTGTGTGTGTATAGTATAGGTTAGTTAAAACATGTTTGCAATAGTAAGTGTCGTGTGGTGGAAATAAATGCAATTACTAAACTTTCATTTATAAATCCATTTATTATTTCATTCTTTTGCATTTCCATTTGTACATTTGTACCCAGAAATTTTCAACAACTGCACGCTAGAAGAAATGGAAAAACAAGTAATTTTATCTCCTAAAAATTCTGACTGTCTTGCAATAAATGAAAAGTTCTTAATATTATGCCAAAGGCACTTAAAACCTACTTAAGCACAGATTCAGTGTCCTGCAATAATGAAGAGGAAGTTCAGAACTATCCATTTGAATCCATAAAGTTACTCACTCCATCTGGTATGCCTTCTCATCGCCTCAACTTAAAAGTAGGGGCTGTTGTAATGCTGCTTCGATCAGTCAAAGATTATGTAATGGAACTCACATGAAAGTGCAAAGACTTCATGAACATTGTGTAGAGGCATCATTGGTAACAGGCTCCAACTGAAGTTGTAGTTCTAATTCCAAGAATTAAACTTAGCCCAAGTGATGCAAATATTCCATTCACACTAAACAGACTTCAGTTTCCACTTCAATGACAATTAAGAAGGCCCAAGGGCAAACATTTGAAAAAGTTGGAATACACTCGCCTCAACTGGTATTTTCTCATGGCCAATTATATGTCGCATTTTCAAGAGCACAAGCTATGAACAATATCAAAGTAAGAGTTATGACACTCAACTGGGACAACAGACAAGGCCAAAAACGTGGTGTGACATACACACAAAATATTGTCTGCCTTGAAGTACAGTGAGGAAGACCACCGCACCAGCTAGCATTACCACCACACCAGCCACGCCATCATTACACAACATTACACCTTTAAGATCAGGGAACCAGTTAGGGGTCCACTGGATCTCTCTCAGCTTGCCAGCAAACCACAAAATCACATCAGCCAGCATCACTACTACCTTCAAGCCTATATACATATATGTATATACGTATCTTTGTATGTATGTATAAAAAGATTATTATTATTATTATTATTATTATTATTATTATCATTATTATTATGTATGATTTCTGTATGTTATTTATGTAAATATGATATATCTGGTAATATATATATTATATTCTTGTATTAATTTCAGTCATTAGACTATGACCATGTTTAGGCACAACCTACAAGGGTTTGGAGTTATAGTTAGGATTAAAAAATCTTATATTGTAATAAAACAACAACAATAATAATAATAATAATAATAATAATAATAATAATAGAAATATCATTAGTAATAAGAAATTAGTTAAATTAAGCATTTTTCATGACAACACAACCCTGTATTATAATCATTATATTCATGATTTTAAATATATTCCCTGTTGGTAACACTGAAAAGAGACAAATTTTTTTTTTCAAGATAATATATAAAGTTTTGAAAATAAAGTTGGGAGGGATCACCCCAACACTCTGATGGTCTTTGCTATCTATATCGAGTGTGTAAATGTGTGTGTGTGTATGTGTGTGTGTGTGCCTTGCATTTGTGCATGAATAAGTCAATGCGCATATGAAGTTTTAAATCTCCTCAGTTCTAGAATGAATATGTTGGCTTAAATATCATAATACATAGAATTCATAACAATACAGATTAGAAAAGTTTAACAGAAATATTATTTATTCCTTCCATGACACTTCTTAACAATAATAACGACAATAAAAAAACAATAATAATATTATTTTGATGACGAGAATGATCCATTATTTTCAATAACAATAACAACAACAGACACCAAAATAATGGCTGCTGCCCACCACTAAAACACAAATACCATTACTATACCAACAGCATCATCATCATCATTACATCTTATCACCACTATTATTTATCATTGCAACTACAGCTAGCTACCTCAACTATGACTTTTTCATGTCTTTATCAAAGATTTACAAATGACAACAATGAAATAATCACACAAAGGAACACAATATACTGCAACATTTTACTAACCAACAACAACAACAACAACAATGATAATGATAACAAACTGTACAATGAAAAGAAAAAAAAATAATTGTAGAAGATAAATTCATAAAGAAGCAAATACACTTTTATTTTGACATTGCAATATTAACAATTCACTAATCCTTCAGGGAGCACATGACTCTAGCAAAGAAATAGAAAAAAAGGGTCAAAATACTGCATTCAGAAAAATCAGACATTTGTAAAGGAAACAATACTAAAGAAAGTAAAAATAAATAAATAAATAAAAGATGAGATATGAACCACGAAATAGTCACACATGTAACCTATATGAAAAAGACAACAACAATCAAACCCACAATCATATACCACGCTAACACTATACACGAATTATATTCACAGCACATGCACATATACACACATGAAAATTTGCACATATTCATATGCTCCTAATACAAATCAACTCACATATTAAACAATGGATTTCTATGGCAAACACGCACAGACAAATACATGCACAATACACCTTGTACAAAGCCATACAATTTATTATTGCAGAAGAAATTGTGAAAATTCTAAAGTTAGCTGAGGTACAGTATCCTGTTTAATACCAATAATTTCTGGGTTCAAATTATGCCAAGATCAATGCTGCATTTCATTTTGAAAAGCTCAAATGAAATCTTCCATTTTCCCAATGTAAAAATGTTAAAACAGTAAAGGGTACAGCAGACCCCTTTCAGTCATGAATGATTATGAGACTGTACTTAGAAAGTTCCCCTCTGAGGCACAAGTCTGGGCAAGGCAGTTTATGGAAGGTCAGCATAACAGCCTCCCTTCTCCACTCTACCAATGATATCCAAGGGAAAGGCAAAGGCTTAGCACCAGTGACGTCGCAACTCATTTCTACAGCTGAGTGAACTGGAGCAATGTGAAATAATGTGTCTTGCTCAAGGATACAATACACAGCCTGGTACGGGAATGGAACTCACTACCCCATGATTGTGAGCCCAACACTCTCACCACTGAGCCATGCACCTTCACTGAGTAGTAAATAATACTCATTTATTAGATTAATTTCATTGTAATATTTAACCCCCTTTTTCTTCCTTCATAGTTCAAGTCAATTTTTTTCTACAAGTTGGATTTGAAGGAGTAGTACACATGGCCTTTACAAGCCCTCCAAAATCATTGAGATTGATGTCATTAATCCTTTTAATACCAACATGTAGGAGACCACTTCCATGTCTGTGGTATAAATATTGTTTTAAAGTTAAAGCTTCCATCAAAATTTTACATTAACTTATCTTCCAAACACCAGTTTAATAATAAAAGTTATTTTCTTAAATACTTCATTATTTTCAAAATTAATTCAATCAAAAACAGTATATTTCAACAGAAATATGGTAACAAAAAGGTTGATCAGTTTAATTTGTTGCAAATTAACACCTGCAGGAAAAACATGAGCAAAGAGAAGATTGCTGAAGGAAAAAAGTACAGGACTTAGTGTGGGACTTGGGAGAGGTAGACACAACAAAGGTGGTAGGAGAATGATAGATGAGTAGATCAAGAATACCTGAGTAGAGGAGGTACAAGACTAGCCAACTCCAAGAAACTGAGGAAATTACAATAATGGTAAAAAAAGGTAGAGAGAGGAAAGAGCACATGCACATCAGTTGGGTGGCTCTTCACTAGGTGTGGTCCAAGATGCTCATGTGCATAGCAGCAGCACTGTCTCAGATGTAAGAACAAAGTTCTTCATTCTTTAACAATGAATAAAAACATGTACAATAGCAATGTTGATTCTGTAGAATGCATCAAAAACTCGTCAACTTTTGAAGTGTTGTACAGTTTGAGTGGTATAGTTTATTAAAGGAGATTCTACATGATCACTTAATCTGCTGAAAATAGCAGCTAAATCTCTCTCAAATATATGTCCTAACATCTTGAAATAAGGATACATTTGATAACGTAGTTTTAGATGCATCTTAGTTGATAAATGATGGGATGGTCACAAATTGAACATTATTGATCACAGGTGTGTTCAATTAGGGCTGATATGAAGCTAATAGACAACAACAACAAAAATTACAAACCATCATAATTCAAATTATTATGGCAACTGTTGAAATATGCGATGGGAAAATCTCATTGGACTAATACAATAACCTGGTTGTTGTAGAATTTAAGAACAGCAAACTCTGTCGAATTTTCCTAGAGTTGGAAATCAATACCGTGTATCTACACATGAAATATATATGTTTTGCAGAAATCATATACATTTTGCAACCCAGATGCAGCATATTAAATATAAATCCACATGCTGTTTACAGAAAGTCAGAAATACTTCTTCAAAGTAAGTAAGAATTTGTAAATGTCAAAGCTCTAGGCAATAAACCATTTACACAGTGACCGATTTTCACACATTAAACTTGGTGTGATCACAGTATCATAACAATGAGAACAATGATGATGATGATGACGATCTAATTATTAACTGAGCTATCACAATTATTACTGATGGAGAAAAAAAAAAAAGAAAGGAAGAAAACTTGGAGAGACCACTTTCCTCAAAGAAGAAAAAAAATGTCACAAAATTATAACTATCTGGCTATCGAACTACATAGCAAGAAACGTGTCTATCATTTGCGTGGTTGGTAATTGAAGCAAGTGGAAAGTATATACAATTATTTCTTTAGACACACTTCATCAGAAGCAAATTACCATTGACAATAGATATGGTGGGGGTTCATGGTCTATCATTATGTTCCTCTCTTTAGAGTATTTTTACTGAGTAGTCAATCAATCATTAATAAACACCTGCATATAAATTCTAATGTCTAATTCTTTGTAGTAGTAGTAGTAGTTGTAGTAGTAGTAATGATTTCAAGTTTTGGCACAATGCCAACAAGTTCAGGGGAGGGAGTAAGTCAAACACATCAACCCCAGTGTTCAACTGGTATTTATATTATTGATCCCGTAAAGATGAAAGGCAAAGTCGATTTCAGCGGAATTTGAACTTAGAACATAAAGAGGGACAAACTACCACTAAGCATTTTTCTGGCATGGTAACAATTCTTCCAGCTTGCTATTTTAATAATAACAATAATAATAATAATAATATAATAATAATAATAATAATAATAATAATAATAATAACTGAAAGAATATACACTTTCCTTGAACAGAACTCAAAAAGGTTGTAAAAGGAATTTTTATGGATGCAAAGATCAGTTACTCATAAATAAAATGATTGTAGAAAATGACCAGAGCAAAATGAAGAACATAAGTATGGCATGGATAGACTACAGGAAAGCATTTGATAGTGTCCCACATAATTGGCTGCTCTAGGCCCTTGAGATATATAAGATCTCTCCTGTCATCTCCAAATTCTTCCAAGGTAGCATAGCCAAGTGGAAGACACATCTCCTTCTACACTGTAATGGGATGAGCCAATGTAACAACATCAACATCAAACAAGGTATCTTTTAAGGTGACTCCCTCTCCTCATTACTCTTTTGAATGGCACTGGTCCCACTCTCTAATGAACTGAGTAACATCAGGTAAGGGTTCAAAGTGTATGATATTGTAGCAAACCATCTGTTTTATATGGATGATCTGAAGCTGTTTACAACAAATGATGAAGAACTCTTAGGGTTGTTAACAACTGTTAAAGAGTTCCACAATGACATTGGGATGGATTTTGACCTTGATAAGTGTGTAAAAGTAACTTTTGTAAGAGGCAATCTTAAGCAAACAGCTTCCATTAAATTAGATACTGACACTACCTTCAAGAAGCTTGACCCGCAAGAAAGCTATAAATATCTGGGGATAAACGAAGGAGATGGTATGCAATATGCTACTAAGAAGGAAAAAATAAGAAAGGTGTATTACAAGAGAGTAAGACTCATACTAAAAACTGAATTCAACTCCAAAAATCACAGCGAAGCCATTAACATCTGGGAACTTCCAGTAGTCCAATATATTGGAGCTCTGTAAGAGCTCCAATGCCAGGACAGGAAGACATGAAAACTACTAGCATCTAAGAACATGCACCACCCCAAAGCAGACGTTGATCAACTATACCTACCTAGAAGTAATGGGGGGAAGAGGAATGATGCAGGTAGAACTGTGCCATAGGACTTCCACAATAGCAATGAACAAGTACTTATTGACTACAGAGGACTGGATGCTGCAGCTTGTGTGCAAACACAAAAGCAGCAAAATATCACATTCAAGGAAGCTTGTAAATTTTCAAAGGAACTCGACATTAACCCTGAATTAGATGAAGAACCTGAAACCACTGCCACCAAACAAGCAAAACAGATCAAACAGACTGCAAAGAAGAATGGTTAGAGACAAATTGAGGAGAAGTGGAACCAGAAGCTCTGCATGGACAGTATATACTTCAAAGCCGAAATGCTGATGTCAATCAAGCAACAACCCATCAGTAGCTGAGAAGCTCAGGACTGACAGCAGAGACCGAAGGTTTCATATTAGTGGCACAAGATCAAAGCTTGTTTACCAAAAACTACCAGGCTAACATTCTTCAAAATAGTTCTGACCCTAAATGCAGATTCTGTGAAACATTTGATGAAACAACAGACCATCTTGTCTTGGGGTGTCCTGTGCAGACACCAAGCAAATACAAAAATCACCACGATAAAATAGGACAGTATTTACATTGGAAAATATGTAAACAGTACAAAATCAGTTCTCCTGCTTAGTGGTATGAACATCATCCTGAACCAGTTGATGAAGGTAAAGATGTCACTGTCCTCTGGGATTTTCCAGTCAACACCAACAGAATGATCCAGGCTAATCAACCAAACAGGGAAGAAAATACCTGTAGATAAATAGGTGTAAGTGTTCCCACTGATAAAAATATGTCTGTAAAGGAATTTGACAAATTAAGTAAATATAACGACCTGGAAAGTGAAATACAAAAGATGTAGCATCTTTAAGTGAGAACTGTTCCTGTTAGTGTGGGTGTCTTAGGAATGATAAGAAAGGAATGTCAGAAACATCAAGATATCTCAGGAAAACCATGTCTACAGAGTCAGTAAAATAAGAAACAATCAAGTAATTTGGGAGGGGGGTGTTGTCAATTACAACCACCCTTACTTGATTGTTTCTTATTTTACTGACTCTGTAGAGATTAAAGGCAAGGAAGCAGAATTGGTTAAGCAGTGGACAATTCCTAGTGGTATGTAGTTATGGTTTTTGTTCTAAGTTCCTATCACATAGGTGTCCATGATACCCTTTCACCATTCTGGCATTGCATTTAAATTACTGGGGTTGATTTAATTCATGGTACCTTCCTGCAAAATGTGAGGTTCTATGCCATTGTTACAAAGCAATACTGGTCCTTATGTGATTTAAGAGTACTGCTAACACAATAGTACATGGTAGTGACTTATAAAAACATCTAATATACTTTGTAGTACATTATGGTTGCATAATCAAATACTGTGTCCCTGCAAGTCATTAATGATGGTTAAAGGAAATTGGTCTACATACAGAGCTCCCTATAAACCAGGCTTCATAATTTATATGGTTAATTCTACAAGGAGAAAAAACATGATTATCACATCTTGCTCAAGATATGATGATCCATTTTTCCATGGATTGGATGGGTCTTCTCTGCCACAGTGTCTTCCCATATGTTGCAGTCATCAGTCACCTCTGTTGTATGGTTCTGCCTCCTGATATGTTTTGATCACTTCTTTGGTCTTCTTTCTACACAACTTCCTTCAATTTGGATTGCCCGGTGCTTCTTTATCCTATTGTCTTCCTCCATTCACTTTACATTTTGCACCAAATTGTCTGCTCTCTTGCACACTAAATCTAATTCCCTTTACACTCATTTAAATCAATAATAAAAATATAGATAATTGTATTCCTGAACATTAGGATTTTATTTAATGCTGTATTGTCTCTATGCAGTTTAGTCTTCCTAATTCTACACACTGCAGAAGATACACTTCATTGTTCTATAGCCTGTAAAATTTATGCTTTATTATTTTACTTACTGCAAATCATAATTTTCCTATGCTACACCCAGCAAAGGATTTTCTTTAATGCTACTCTCAATAACATACATTTTTTATTGGTACACCTACCAAGATACTCTAACATTACTCCCACCAAAATATTCTTAATGTCAATCCCACCAAAATTCTCTTCCTAATGCTATTCTCACCAAGACGCTCTTCATGCTGTTACTCTCACCATCATACTTCTAAAGCTACTGCCACCAACACACTCTTCCTAACATTACTCCCGCCAAGATACTCTTCCTAGTGTTACTCCCACCAAGACACTGTAGAGTTACTGCCACCAATGTACTCTTCCTAATGCTACTCTCACCAAAGTATTCTTTTTAACACTACACCCACCAAGACACTCTTCTTAATAATGAAAACAAAAACAAAACTCTTGTTAGGGCCTAAGTTACAATTTCGTTTGTCATGAAGACTAGAGAGTCAGTAAGTCAATGCCTACGCACCTCTAACCTTCTGGCTTTTTATTTTCATTTATATTTGAATTGAGAAACTTTAAAATATACTGTCTTTGCAAGGAATACCAAATATGATAGAATTGATAGATTAAAATACATTAACACCCACTTCACTATTAGTTTTTTATGCAGCAGGCATCACTAGGTGTTTTCATTCTTTTAAGTTATGTTGCCACTCAGTGGTTATTCCCTAAAATCCTATTTATATTTTCTGAATCATCCTAAGCCTGGTGGTAATGGTAAGACTATATTTTGTTGACAAGGTTTAATAAGATTAAAACAGGACTGGAGATGTCACTGTATTGTCAAAGATCAGATACACTCCCTATTGCATTCCATTTTTAATTAATTTAAATTTCAAAATTGTATTCTTTACCTTTCTTGATCCAAATTAATCATTAAAATCATAATTTTTATTCCAAAACACTTGTGTAAATTTCTGGATTCTTTATATTACGTATTTTAGTGCCCACATTATCAACTGATGATGTGGTGGATCATATCTTATTAATAGCTCTGTCTTATGTATATGTCCTAGATATGTAGAATTCTATGGGACAGCCAAGTAGCTCTAAGTAAGTTACCACCAGGTGGTACAATTTACCTTTGTGAGTAATGATAGTGCAAATATACAAAGTAGGTCTCCTTGTCTGTCAATGTAGGGATCAACTCAAGTGAGATAGTTGCTTGCAGTAAACTAGTGTTCGTACCCAAGGGTGTCTTACAAAAACTAACATTAATAGCTGATTCAATAAAGCATTGTAGTTTATGAAAGGATTAAAATTTAACTGTTATAACTCACAAATCACAGATGATGTATAATATCCCCAAAGGAAATCAGACCCCACTCCCCAACCTGGGCCCTGCACTAACCACTATGCTCACTATGCTCTCTACAGAACATCAACTTTCTGGGACCTTCTCTCTGGTCATGTCTTTCCAGCAAGAGTTGGTTTGCAATAGTTTGAATGGAACATTAGTGACACCAAAGCTAACCTATCATGGAGGGATTGTGAAGGTCAAGGGCACTGTCCCTTCCTTTAGACTCAACAAATAAAAATAAGAAATCTAAGGTCATTACTACCACACATTGCTAGCACTTCTTCATACTAAGATCCCAATATATTATCTCTAATACCAGTATATCAACCATGAGTGTCTTTAATTAAATACTAATCTACATTAATGTTCGTATCTTCAGTTCAGTATAGCTTAGCACCTTCATAACATCCCAGTTAGTAGACTAATCGTTTGTGCATGAATAATAGCATGGTAATGAATCATAATACTCAATATCTATAATATACAACAGTGATTCAAATTCTCTAACTATAATTATTCTAATCAATTGCTGTAGTTATATTAGCATATAAAGCCCTGAACCTTGTAGAACTATTTCCTTACAACTAAATCACAAACGAAACTCAACTTTAAAAAATTTCAAACCAAAGTGTGAATCACTCATTTTGCTATATAATGCAACTTTACTCACCTTTGCATTGATTAGCTTTACAGATAACAAAAGAACTGCAACTCATGCACTATGTGCAAGTGCTGCCACTACTAACATGATCATAAAGGAATTAATTGATAGATTGATAAACTGCCCTCAGTTCCACTGTAGCCTAAATGCTGGTTGATTATTGTTCATCACCAATGACATTTCTATTGAGGAATTTAACCTTTATTTGATCATTCTTCTTGTATCATTTTTCAGCCTGCCTCCAGGGGAATATTGTTTTAGGGGAAATTCCAATCATGAACATTGAAGAATATAAAGACTAACATATTTTTAAAAGTTAAATGGAATTTCAGTGAAATGTCAGCGTATGATATATTCCTATATGAATATAGCAGTGTGTGTTTGTAAATACGTGTCTTAGATATGTAAACTCTCTCTCTCTTTCTCCCCCACCCCTCACATATAAGTATATATATATATATATATATATATATATATATATATATATATAAATATATATATATATACAATCATTTTAGAATCACTTTCTATGTTGTCATATATATGTGTGTGTGTGTGTGTGCACGTGTGTCTGTGTGTGTGTATATATATATGTATATATATATATACTCTTATACTTGTTTCAGTCATTTGACTCTGGCCATGCTGGAGTACCGCCTTAGTCAAAGAATATATATATGTGTTTTGTACTCCATGTAAATAGATGCTTTAAAACTATTTGTGTGAATCTACCTTTCCTTTTATATATATATATATATATATATGTATTTATAAACAGTGTTGCATTTTCAATGTACTATGAGAATGTTAAGGATGTATATTTGTACACCTGTTTATACATTGCCAGAACTGATTAAATTAATGCCAATTTCTTAACGAGAAATTCTGTGAAAACATCTGTAGAGCATATATATTTCAATGTATGTCAGTACATTTGTTATATGGATATGTATTTATGTTCTTATACAAACATGTCAGTCAGTAGGTCTATGTAGGTTTGTATATGGATGTGCATGTGTATGTATACATATACACAGACACACTCTGTGTGTATGCAATATTGTGTAAGATTACAGATGTGCAGTTAGAAGTGTATATCCAGAAATCTTTAAGGTATATTTAAATAGGTAAATAAATATATGTAATTGTACATGGTTGTATACGTAAGTGAACTAAAATTTTGTTTCTGTCAATTCTCTGGAGACATGATGGCTAAGGCAGTGAGTTATAATCCACTGTAAGAGTTTCACAGAATTTCTAGGGAAGAAATTGATATTAATTTACACAGTTCTGGGAATATGCAGCAAGCTGTCTGAAGAAAGCTTTTTTTTTTTTAGTGAGACTAGCTTGACAAATTATAAATATAGAAAAACATAATCTAACTGAATATCCTAAACATATACAGCAACAGTGGCCAAGCAGTAGCTCAGAGGTGGCATACAGCCCTCGAAGATACTATAGGCTTTATAGTATTTAAATTTATTTCTGTTCCTCTGATTTACACTGTGTTGAGCATAATTAGATGTTATTCAATTAATGCTAAACTCTCAGAAGCCCAAATATACAAATTAGGTTATCCATTATGGCTATAAACAGTTGATTGTTGTTACTAAGGGGAAGGAAGCTGGGGACATCTTTTCTGTGAAGTGGTTGACAAACCATGAAACAGTCAGCCAGAAAATTCAACTCCTTCCTTCTTTTTTCAACACATTAATAGAGTAGAAAGAATGTGCTTACATTCTTATTTAAGCCATAATGAGGTTTCACAATATTTAAATTTATTTGAATGAATGAATGAATGAATGAATGAATGAATGAATCCATCCATCCATCCATCCATACATACATACATACATGAATACATACATACATACATACATATTAAACGCACACAGAGAGAAAGAAAAATACAGCATGCATGCATGGATATCTAACCATCTAAACATATAGATTTTAGCTTGGTAGAATGATAAATACATATTTAATAAAATATTAAATAGGTCAATAGATATATGGATGCAACAGGAATAAGCAGCAGGACAGATAGACACAGAGCTGAGTAGAAGATAGAGAAGCAGAAGGAAAATAAGATATCTACATTGCATGAATTAGTGACTGTTTATGCAAAATTAACTTGAAACAATATAATGTGGAAACTAGAGGCATTTTGCTCAATATGACTTGTGGACTGTAATGGAGACTTCAGCTAAGTAGAGAAATATATAAAAATAGATTTCTTAAGTCCAAATCTGTTATGGCCAATGCAGGCTTTAACATACTTCACTTCAGCAGTAAGTCATACATTTTTTGGTTGGTGGCCAAACATAGTTTGTCCGTGGCATTCCAAGCTAGACATTTTCATTTCAATTTGTTGTTAACGCTAATCTTGATGAATCCAATAAATCTCTTTTTGCCTTTTCTCTCCGCTAAACACTTCCATTACACGTCAGGATTCTCTATTTATGGATGAGAACTAAGCTCTCTGAATTTCAAACAAATCCAGAAAACCTGATAAAATTCTCACTACCAATAAGTAAGACACGCTTGTAAAACATACTTTCAGTGTAAGTGATTATTTGTTTTGTTACTAAAGAAAATACACACATATATTATGCACACACACATATAGATGAAAAGGCAGGCGTAGCTGTTGAGTAGAGACGTTTGCTTAGCAGCTGTTTGGATTACAGTTGGATTCCATCGCATGGTATATTGATCAAAAGGCCTGTGGTAGCCCAATGTGCTTTTAGCGGGATTTAGTAAATGGAAACTGTGTGGAAACTCAGTGTAGGGACAGTTCTTACTCTTGGGTGGTAGAATTAATCTCTCACCCTGCTTTAACACATAAGCCTTGGTTGTAGTCCATGGATTTCACTGTTGTAGGCATTCTAGCCCTGCCTGAGAATTTCTTTCTTCCTTTCACCAGTGATTGAGGATTTGAGAAAGGGTTATGTGTGTTGCTTCTGTGATGCAGAAATATATTAAGGCATATGTAAACACTAATAATCACATATTATTATCATTGATATTATGAAGGCAGAGAGCTGGCATGATCATTAGCATGCCAGAGAAAATGCTCAGCCATATTTCGTTTGTCTTCATATTCAGAGTTCAAAATCTGCTCAGGTCAACTTTGCTTTTCATCCTTTTGGGCTTAGTGAAATAACTACCAGTCATGCAGTGATGCTGATGTATCAACTAGCCCAAGCTCCGCAAATTTCTGGCTTTATGTCCAGAGAAGAAAGGATTATTATTATTATAATTATTACTAGCAGAAAGACTGCCCTCCAGGCAATTTTCTGCTGGTTGCTGAATAATATTTACATCTAATCCCCAATTAGTGTAATATTTCTGAAATGGTACATCTAATTTTCCTTTCTATCCTTTATTCATCTAATAGTACTTACTCACACAGTAAATATTTCTTTCATTATTTTGTTGCGGTCTTAATCTCTCCTTTATTTTAATCAAACTCAAAAGTAGTTCATCTTTTATGTGGTCAATTATGCTTTTGAAAAAGCAGGCATCACACAGGTATTATTCTACAGTGTATAGCATATCAAACAGCCATACCAACAAATTCACCTGTGATTATTTTTTTCAAATTATGCTAGTATAGCAATTTTAAATTAACCCGACTAACCCTTCTTTTGACCTCCCAGTAACTTGGAGTTGTCATCAGATTAAAGATGTGAAAGCATGATTTCAAATTTCCCCTTCAAATCCTGCCCCAAATGTTCATTGGCTTGATGGCAAATAAAGAGTGTTTTCTGCATGTGTATTTGTGTTAGGCACACATGTGTAAATTACTGAGAAAGAGTTTTGAGCATCCACTTTGTTGGTGAAAGTTGAAAATGTTGCATTTAAAGTCTATATACTTTTACCCTGCATGCGTAAGTGAAAGCAAGGTATTGTAGTTGCTTGTCTTTGACTGTGTGTTTGCAAAATTACTGGAAAATGACTGAATGGATTTTCACCAAATTTGGCACAAATACTCATTGGGTGAGTAGCTCAAACTCATTAAATTTTGGTGGACGGGTGAATCAAAATGTTTCATTTTCTTTGTTGCATATACGCAAACGATAAACAGGGGAAGTAACTCTTGATGTCATTTTGTTGAAATATGAATTCGTTCGAGAATATATTTATCAAATTAAATTTTATTTTATCCTTGTCTGTGGGTAGGGTATGCATTGCCTCTCTGATGGCTTATTTTTTGCTGTGTGTTATAATTGTGTGTGAATATAATTTGTTATGTATATAAATATATTTCATTTGCATTTGAAGCATGTGGGTATTAATATATTTTGTTTTGTGTATATACATATTTTGATCATTAGTTTGTTATTAAAAGAGGATTTTAATAAAAAAAATTGCAAATGCAAAATCTCTGATGTTTGTTCTTTTAAAGGCATCATAAAAATATTTAGGGATATACTTGAAAAAAATACTGTTGCCTTTAGCACATGATTGTATAAATAGTTTATTATCTGTTGATAGATATAAGTTGCACATCTTAGTATTAATAACCTTATATAAACACACAGCTACAAATGTACAAAGATGGGAAATGATTTTTTTTTTTTTCATTCTTGTTTATCATATAAACTATGATAACACAAATAGTGTAGATTTCAGCAAAGGAATTAACTATGACAAATATACACATAAAGAAGAGAGGGGTGGAAGAGGTAAGAGATTAAAACGACACTATCTTGCAGTCAGGTTTTTCAAAACTGCTTGTAGCTAATTAAAATATTTTCATAGAAGAGAAAACCTTAAAGGCCACATTTTGAAATTAAAAAAAGAAAAATGAAAATTTTAACTTTTAAAGATTTTCTAAGCTATGGAGACTTTAATACTTTATTTTAACTAATTAATAAACTTTCTCCATTTAGTATAAATCATTATTATCATTATCATTATTATTAAGGTGGTGAGCTGGAAGAATTGTTAGCATGCCAGACAAAATGCTTAGCAGCATTTCTTATAGTTTTACATTCTCACAGTTGTTTTTCATTCTTTTGGCTCAATGAAATAAATACCAGTTGTGTAATGGGGACAATTTAATTGATTAGACTCTCCCTCAAATTTCACACCTTGTGCTAATAGTAGAAATAATAATAATAATAATAATTATTATTATTATTTCTATGACATGATGTGAAAATGCATGATATAGAGGTTAAGGTTTAGGGTTCGCTAACGTAAGTTTGTGGGTTTGACTTCTTGAGCAAGGTACTTCATGTCATGTTACTATCAGTCACATCTAGTGGCCACTCAAGGGTGGGAGGGCCAAGAGACTCTATGTTTGTTTACAATTACATAATCCTCTAGAACAACTAGTGAGAATATGGTGAATGCTACCAGATTCTATCTTTTACTTGTCTATGAGTGGTGGGGGGACATGCTTAAATAATTATCAATCATGCACTTGGGTTAATTTAATTGACAAACCTGTAAGAGATAGTTTCTTAGATTTATAGTCAAGAATTGAAACTTTGACCTAGATTTTCTTAAGACATTTTTTTTGTTTTTGTTTTGGCATTAGTGAAATTGATGAGGTCACTTAGTTACTTTGTTTGAGTAAAATTCTATGGTCATTTTGAGGTTATGATAAATAATGCATATACACTCTTTTGTTCTCAAACATACATTGAGTTTTCTCCATATGTATCAGTAGGAACTCTGAGAGAATATCATCAATCCGTATATTTTTGCTTCCTCATCCTATAGCAAGCATCTTTTCCTATTAGACACACTCCTAAGGATGCTGCTCAAGCTTAATTTCTATTGTACCACTAAAATGCTGACTACTACTATGGCCTTGATTACTGACTGTACAGGTAACTAAAAACTAAACAATATAGTTCTCTCTTCCATGTTGATTATTACGCTGTCTCACAGACTTTGAACATTTAATTGTAATACAACCCACTACATTTGGTAAACCTGACACAAGAACAACAGCGTTCTGTTACAACATCTTAAAAATTACAAACCTTGTGTCTAAATTAAAAACAGTCATGATGATGATAGTGATGATAGCATATTGTGCCAAAAATGCCTTGTTAGATTTGGATCTACTCTTTCTCATTCACCAAATGAGCCCCTTTAATTTAGCCCAGATTCCTTTCAATTTTGGTGTATCGATGCAACTCTGAATTTTGACTACGATCAACCAATTATTTTATCTTGTAAATTAAAGAATTTGATGTTATTTGGCATTAAAGTTGGGAAATTTGGGTAATCTCAGCCAATCAACAGACAGCATGGTATTAGCAGTTGTTACCATGATAACCACACACTGTGTTGTGGTTCACTGTTGTCTGTGCTGCTGTTGTCTATGTTGATTTTTCACACTTAATTCTTCACACCATGAGATTCTTTTCACCTGTGTGTTTTGTTTCAAACATTCTGTGTTAGTTTATTACATATCTTTTAATGCTTCTGTGTGTTACTATTTTTCTATGCTTTTTTCTGTGTTAGTATTTTTACATATTTTTTTATTTCATATATTTTTGAGACTCATTGACTCAGATAGCTGGATTTATGATTTCCCTAGGGGAATTCTGTTCATAAATATTTAAATTAGGAGTATTTCTTAAACTGTTAGCTGCACATTTGAACAGCTTAAATCAAATTTAGCCCATGTAACAGGAACTGAGAGGGATATTGTGGAACAGATAATTTGACATTATTTTTGAATTCTGCATGCAAAAACGTATAAGATACTGGTATTCATTTCCTTGAGACAAATTCTTTGTTGACCAGTGTTATTTTTAATGTAGTTTACAAATCCAAGCATGAAAACGTTACTCAACTTTGGAGTTTTGGAGACAGACACCCCCTTCACACACACACGCATGACTGCATAAATGCATATATAAACTTATATATGAATACATACATCCATGTATACATAATACTGAAATGCACATTAAAGTAAATACATGCAAACAAATATATTAATATAACAAATTAAAAAATAATAAAACCATACAATCAATGCAGCTACAAAAGAAACAGTAAGATGATAGATGTTGATTTTATTAGGTATTTCTGTTTATTTAGAAACCTACAATGAACAGGTCAGATGCTAAACTCTAAATTTCACAGGGTACAACCTTAAAGTTGACACTGCTCCGCTAAATGTAAAAAATTTCTGTCTCACTATAGGCTAAAAATATACAGTTTTTTTTTATTTTTAAACCTCTGTAACGTTTTTCTCCAATTTTTTTTTCCTCTGCAACATCATACCTTCAAAGCAATGAGACTGGAAGGCTACATTACTATAGCCAATTTTCAGATTTTTTACTGTCTTTTAAAAAATGCATATTTTGTGAATGAAAAAACTAGATCCTTAGTTTTGGTCTCAGAGCTAAAGATAAATTTGCTCTTCATTTCAGTATCTTTTACTTGTTTCAGTTTTCAGACTACTGCCATGCTGAAGCACTGCCTTGAAGAATGGATTGACTCTAGAACCTTTTTTTTTTTTAAACCAGGTACTTATTCTATTGGTCTCTTTTGCCAAGCCACTAAGTTACAAGGGTACAAAGGAGCCAACACCAGTTGTCAAGCGATGGTGAGGGACAGACACAAAGACACACACACACACATATATATATATATATATATATATATATGACAGGGTTCTTTGTTTCTATCCACTAAATCCATCCACAATGCTTTGATTAGCCTAAGGGTGGGACTGAACCCAGAACCATGTGGTTGGGAAGCAAACTTCTTACTGCACAACAATGCTGGGACCTATACTCAATAATTTGCTGTACTGATTCAGAAATTGGTACTGAGCCTTCATTAAATTCATCAGTCTTGTTTATGCTTGATTTTTCCCAAATATTTTGGGGCTAGATGGATCTTCTCAAGCACTGGTTCTCTCTAGTCTAGCAGGACATTTCAAGCTTTTGTATATCCAGGCATACATTATCCAATGTGTCCATTCTCCCTCCCCCCTAAATATGGTATAATATGATTTGGATTCTCTTCTATAATACAAAGCTTAACCCACTGAATGGCTTTGAGGTCAGGTGGTTTCACAGGAGATACTACACTCAATAGTTCAAGTTCTTATTACAGACGTTGTATTGGAACCTTATTCAAGGTACATACCTTTGCTTGGCTGTGTACCTACTTGATAAATTCCATTCTTATTCGAGTAGTCAATGGCAAAGACATTCAATTCTAAAATCAATTGCTCTAACAACACAACGAAACAACAAAAACCATAATACTCACATTAGCATCGACAAAATTGATGTGAAATACCCCGAAAGATGGGGATGGAAGCTTTCATTACTGAATGTCAATATGACCTGAGGTAAAGGCTGTAGACTCAATACAATTATCTAACCATAGATTCACACACACACACATGCACACACACACACACACACACATGCACACAGCTACAACAGAAAGAAAGTAAAAAAGAAAGCAATGCTTCTTACAATTTCTTCTATCAACTGACTACCATCTTACATATTCTTTATAGCTCCAAAGCTAGAATATAACCCGATCTAAGGCAGAAAGTATTATAGACAAATAATTGAGAAGCGATCATAAGTGGATGATGGCAGATAAATGGAACCATCCAACTAAGATTTTCTCCCCCAAATTACCTTATTCCAAGCAATATTTTGGTTTCCTTTACGATTTTTTTTTTCCACTTTTTCTTAGCATTTCTCATTATAAATCCCTAATGTGCTGTCAGACAGCTTAGAACATTACCTTTATGATTGCTCTTTCTATAGTAATGCCTTAATATCTGTGTGCAACTTGAGATTATCCTTTAACACCTTTACAACATTATTTTTAGTTCTCTTCCCTTTGCCCCACCAACTGTACAAATTATGCAGCACTACCTTTTATAGTGAACTCATCAAAGTAAAATGTGATATTGCAATTGTAATATGCATTGCATGTATATCATCAATAGTGAAATAAAATATCTGTTAATCTACCTATCAAAATATTTAGCTATTCAGTTTTATACCAAACTAGCAGTATCGCCCGGCGTTGCTCGGGTTTGTAAGGGAAATAACTATATAAGCATTTTTAGAGAGTTATAGCCAAAAAATAGCAAAAAAATGCATTAAAAATGGAAAAAAAATGATGGTAAATTTTTTTTTAAATCGTTGACTCATCGTAGACATTTTTAGAGAGTTACTTCCCTTATATAATAGCGAAAAAAATGCATTAAAGTGGAGAAAATGATGGTAAATTTTTTTTTAAATCGTAGACTCATCGTAGATGTGTGCTAATACCCAGAAGGGCTCGATATGAAACACGACTATAAGATACCCAGGTTTGGTTAAACTGCACCGCAAAATGTGGGAGTAGTTAGGAATCTAAATCGTAGGAGACAGACAGCACACAACCTCACTTTTATATATAAAGATTACTGAGGATTAATGTCTGCTTAAGAAGAAATGGAAAGAAAATTACAAAGAACAAGCGAAAATATTTTCAAATCTGGTTGGTGTTAGGCTTAATCAGTAGAGCATCAGAAAAAATATCTTGTAATATCTAGTTATGTCCCTTAACATTCTGTATTGAAATCTACCTCAAGTCAGCCATTCTAAGGTTGATTGAATATGTACCAATCTAAGTACTGACTATACCCTTAAAAGTGGTTCTTCTACAAGACCACGGTCTAAAGACTGAAAACCAGTGAAAGAACAGTAAGAGAACAGGATAGATACTAAGGAAAGTTTATGATTAGAAATGAAAGACATGTTTTCTTCCATGAGTCTTAGTGCAAAGTCTTAGCTTGCCAACATGTATCCTTACCAACATGGTGATGGTTTGGAGTGATGTTGGAAACTTACTCTGCATATAATTTTCAAGAAAATGTTCCATGTGACTTGACAGTGAAACTAAAGCTATCCATCTAAACTAGACCTGGCCACTGCAGCAAAATCCTGTTTCAATAATGGTAGGCAGAATACAGTATACTACAGGTTAGCTTCCACAAAAAAACAAATGGCTGCTGACTAACAGAAAGGTATTTGCTGATAAAAATTAAAAAGTAGAAACCACAACTTACCAATTTGGATAAGAAAGCTGTACGTTGTACTTCTTCAAATGAACGGCATTCATTCCAGGGACTTCAAACTTCCAGATTGATCGAACATATAGGATTAGTCTATTTGTGCCACCAACCCCAGATAGAAAGATCTTGCTGGTAATATCCCTGAAGAGAAAAATAAACATACAAATATAAATGAATGTATACAAATGCATGCCTGTGTTTAATATGTAGATATTTTTTGTCACAGTTTCATAGAAGTTGAAAATATAGAATTGGTTAAGATTCCGTGTGTGTGCATGTGCACATGTATGCTGTTGGCAATTAGTTGGAACGGTGTATATGCTGAGTTTGAAAGAAAGTCAAGACTGAAATTCAAGGCTCAGTCATTTATCACTGCATGTGTGTGTGTGTGTGTGTGTGTGTAACAATAAATAAATGTATGCATTTATCATTTGTAAATGCAGATGCTCTTACACACATATTTTAAAATATAATAAAAATAAGAGGAGAAACTGCCATTTCACCAATAATTTTTTTTTTTTCCTATTTCATTTGATGAAAATTCAAAGAACTAAAATAATAGCTACTTGCTGCAGTCTAGTTTAGTGCAAATTGCTTGAAGTTCAAAGAAAATTTTACTTTCAAAAATCTATGCTAAGTTTTTTGGCACATGAGTAGGTTTTCTTTTAGGTAATAACACTCTTTTCTATTTTCTCTTTTCTTTTTCTTTTTCTCCAGTAAACTTGGAGTAATTTTGCTTCATCTTCTAGCCTCTTGGGAATGGGTAGCTTACGAGAAAAGATAAGCCTAAACTAGTAAGCAGAGAGATTTAATTATACTGAGAAGAAAATTCAAAACTGTATTACGTAATGGTTTCAAATCAGAAAACACGAGTAATGCAGACATGAGAAGGATGATGAGGACTGAATAAAGAAGTGCTATAGACTGTTGGAAATTGATAGCTAATGGAAATGTGAGACGGGACAAACTTAGATTAAATTAAATGAAATATGAAAAAATTGATGTATCATCTAATGAAGATAGTGATAATGAGAATAACACTAAGTTTTTCTTATCATCATCCTCATTGTTTAATGTCTGTTTTCCATGCTGGCATGGGTTGGACAGATTGACTGAGGTCTGGAGAGCCAGCGGCTGCACCAGGCTTCAATCTGATCTGGCAAAGTTTCTACAGCTGGATGCTCTTCCTAATGCCAACCACTCTGAGAGTGTAGTGAGCACTTTTTACATACCACCATCAGAGGAGCCAATCAGGCAGGCCTAGTAACTATCATGTTCAGATGGTGCTTTATACACGCCACTGGCACAGGAGCCAGTCTAGGGGGTACTGGCATCGGTCACATTTGGTTGGTGCTTTTTACGCGCCACAGGTATGGGAGCCAATCAGAAACACTGGCGCTGGCTATGATATTGGTTTTACTTGACTCAACAGGTCTTCTCAAGCATATCATATCGCTCAATGCATCAGGGGTATTCTTAGCAGGGCTGGACATGTGTGGCTGCGATCTTACTTTAGTTGCTAAGTCTTCTCAATCACAGCATATCTCCAAAGGTCCTGGTTTCTTGTCATTGCTTCTGTGGGGCCCAATATTCAAAGGTCATGCTTCTCCACCTCATTCCATGTCTTCCTGGGTCTACCTCTTCCACAGGTTCCTTCTACAGTTAGGGAGTGACACTTCCTCACACAGCTGTCTTCATTCATATGTAACACATGACCAAACCAGTGCAGTCACCACTCTTGCATACCACCTTTGATGCTTCCTATGCCCAACTTTTCTCTCAGGGCACTTTACACTCTGCTGTGTATGCACACTGACATTACACATTCAGCGGATCATACTAGCTTCATTTCTTTCAAGCCTACGCATGTCCTCAGCAGTCATGGCTCATGTTTCACTGCCATGTAGCATGGCAGTTCACACATGTGTCATACAGTCTACCTTTCATCATGAGTGAGAGGCTCTTAGTTTCCAGCAGAGGTGGGAGCTCCCTGAACTTTGCCCAGGCTATTCTTACTCTAGTCAATACACTCTCAGAGTAACTGCCCCCACTACAGACTTGGTCGCCTAGGTAGCAGAAGGTATTAACTACTTCTAGTTTCTCCCATTGTCATGAGATGGAATTTGTTTTCTGTACATCTTCAGTGTTTATTGCCCCAGTGCATCTGCCACACACAAAAACTATTTTCCCAGTTAACCTTCCTTTGTTATTGCTGCACCTTTTATGTGTCCATAGGTTACATCAGGTATATCATATGAACTTGCTGTCCATGCTTTTTCTACCTGAAGAGGGTTGTGATTTGATGGCCTTCCTACTTACTAAGGCTTTGGATTTTGCTAGTTTAAACCTAAGGCCCTTCAATTCTAGACCTTGCTTCCACACCCTAAACTTCGTCCCCAGTTCTGGCAGTGACTCGGCTATTAGAGCAAGATCATCAGCATAGAGGAGCTCCCAGGAGCAGCCTGTCTTGAATTCCTCTGTTATTGCCAGGAGGGCTATAATGAATACTGAGGACTGATCTTTGACGAACCCCTACTTCTACTTGGAATGCTTCACTATAATCGTTGCCAACCCTCACCTTACTGACAGCATCCCTGTAATGAAATCCGATTTCAGCTGAATGGGAGGGAAAGTAAGAAGTTGTGATATTCATGATTTCATAAAGTAAATTGGTTACAAATGAGAATTAGTAATTGCATCACACAGTTGGTTTTATCACACAGTTGGTTTGCAGTAGACTTACTGCAACATGAAAGCATCCAGCACAAATATAATAATGATATTACCATCAGCCTGGGCTACGGTAGAAGACACTTGCCTAAGGTGCCACACAGTGGGACTGAACCCCAAAACCTAAAATCATGTGGTTGGGAAGCAAGCGCCTTAACCACATAGCAATACTTTCATACACATGCACACATACGTACATAATATACATACATACACACACACACACACTTATATATAACTGTATACTCACACAGAATATTTATTAATATTGGCTATTTTCTTTGAAGTTTTACCAATACTGGCTTTCCAAAACACTGCTAAGCTGAAAATTTCCTTCTATACAGTAGTAATATATGTAGCCAGTTGATATAGTAAGCAAAACCACAAAAGTGGTGAGGGCAGGAAGGAGAAGTCAGTGATGTAGTGGGTTTGTATATTTTACACAGAATGAAAGGAAGCTTTTCCATTCATAGAAGATCAACAGTGAAATGATGGATTAATATGAAACATGAACCCTAAATCTAGGAGTGGCTGTGTGGTAAGTAGCTTGTTTATCAACCACATGGTTCCGGGTTCAGTCCCACTGTGTGGCACCTTGGGCAAGTTTCTTCTACTATAACCTCGAGCCGACCAAAGCCTTGTGAGTGGATTTGGTAGACGGAAACTGAAAGAAGCTCGTCGTATATATATATATATATATATATATATGTCTGTGTGTGTTTGTGTGTCAGTGTTTGCCTCCCTAGCATTGCTTGACAACCGATGCTGGTGTGTTTATGTCCCTGTTACTTAGTGGTTCGGCAAAAGAGACTGATAGAATAAGTACTGGGCTTACAAAAGAATAAGTCCCGGGGTCGAGTTGCTCGACTAAAGGCGGTGCTCCAGCATGGCCACAGTCAAATGACTGAAACAAGTAAAAGGGTAAAAGAGTATTCCAGAAAGATCTCTGCCATTTCTCCCAACAATAAGGATTCAATATCACAGTAGAACAGTGAAGAGAATGAGTGAACTTTTTAGATATAACATTGCATTTAGCTGATACCATAATTAGTATTGAGTCTTTTATTCAGTGCAAAGTGTTCATAACTGCACAAATATATAAAAAAAACAAGCAACATATTCTTTCATATTTTACTGGTTTCAATCATTAAACTGTGGTCATACTGGGGCACCACCTTGATGGGTTTAGCTGAACAAATTAACCTCAGCATTTAGTATTTTTTTTTAAGTCTGATATATATTCTATTAGTCTCTTTTTGCCAAACTGCTAAGTTATAAGATATAAACAAGGTGCCAGGTGGTGGGACTGATTCCAGAACCATGTGGTTG
Source organism: Octopus sinensis (assembly GCF_006345805.1). NCBI lineage: Eukaryota > Metazoa > Mollusca > Cephalopoda > Octopoda > Octopodidae > Octopus > Octopus sinensis. Next base: position 102,113,656 of record NC_043006.1, on the reverse strand, counting down.
GAAATCAAACTTCTTACTACACAGCCATGCATTGTGTGTGTGTGTGTGTGTGTGTGTGTGTGTGTGTGTGGTGTGTGTGTGTGTGTGTATATGTGTGTGTGTATGTGTGTGTTTGTGTGCATCTATTTGACAGATTTGATAATAATTTGTGGTGTTTGTTTCAGCTCTCTGCACTCTCAGTTCTGGTATTGGTTTGTTTATATCTTATAACTTAGCAGTTTGGCAAAAAGAGACTAATAGAATATGTATCAGACTTTTAAAAAAATACTAAATGCTGGGGTTAATTTGTTCAGCTAAACCCATCAAAGTGGTGCCCCAGTATGGCCACAGTTTAATGATTGAAACAAGTAAAATATGAAAGAATATGTTGCTTGTTTTTTTTTTTTTAATATAGTTGTGCAGTTATGTACACTTTGCACTGAATAAAAGACTCAATACTAATCCAGTTGGGGTCAACATTGCATTTCAGCCTTTCAAAGTTGATAAAAACATACCAAGTCCATCACCAGTCTAAGATAGCACATTGGTGGAACTGCTACAATGTCACACTGCATGCTTTGTAATACTTGTGCTGGATCTTTGTGTTCTAGTTTCAAATCTCACCCTACTCTACTTGGGTGGTGGTCTTCCACTCAGTTTAGTACTCCCATCCAACCAAAGTCCAAATATATGGGAAACTGCCACCTGTGTCATCTCTTGTGAAAGGTAGAAGAGTCCAGTTTTCTGGACATTGTGGTAGAGCTGAAAAAGAGGTAATTTCTACTCTTCTCCTCTGGAAGCCATCTACTTGCAATACCAGAGGGCGCACACTCTCCTACCCTGATGTAATCTCCAGGGATACAGGCATCCAACAACAGGAACTCTGTAATGCCATGATGGACCGTGAAGTCTGGTGTAGCATGGTAAATTCCATTGTCTCGACCATGGTCGAACAATGATGATGATGATTAGTACTCCCCATTTACACCTTAGGTGTCTTTAGTCGAGTTCACTCTGTTGCAAAAATGTGGGCCAGATTTCCTGTTTGAGGATATTTTTCTACCTCCTACTCACCAGCCTCAGAGGCCCTGAAATGGGTTACAGTATTGGTTAATCTTCTGACTAGCACACACACACACACTCATCCTTGTGGGTTCAGTTGTATTTTACAGCTGAGAAAATTTTTGAGATGAGTAAATACTATCAAGTATGGGGCTGGTTGAAATTCAACTTTTTAAGAGCAAAACCAACCAGCCGCTCACTATGTATGGGATTCAGCCTTAGATATTTAATCATGCACCAGATTTGTTTGTGGAAAATAAGTAGTGAGAATATAAGCTAAGAATTTATAAAAGATAATCATGATGCAACATTAGCAATAATAGTAAAAAAAAAGAAGCCAAAAACAAAAAACAAAAACAAAGAAGTTTAAGGTAAAAACAAAATGAAAGCAAAATAAACTTTTAAGATAAAGATATCTAGGTAGAGAAACCGCTTCAGAAAGTGTATCTCCAGGGAGTAGATGAAGAGGATATTGATGCAGGCACCGCGGACTTGCGTTTGTGATATTTGTGGGAGGGAAGAAAGAAAGGAGATGAAATAATCAAGTAAAGAAGAAAAGATGAAAGGAAAAAGTTTAAAAGAGCTGATAGCCTATACATGGTTCAAAGACAAGTGATTGATAATGTGCTGCCTTTCATTAGACACTAAACATGTTTTACACCAGGGATATCATCTCTGTTTAATATATTTTACTTCAAACTAAATCGAAGATAATAGAAAATGGAATAAAAATGGAGTTATTTTGGATGTTAAACTTTATAACTTTTCATATCAGTGCTATAAAAAATAAACTGATACATAGTCAAAGAACTAAAAAAAGAAATTGATTTTCATTATACACATATGAGTGTACATTTGCATTCTATAAAAAATTGCTATTTGTGAGTAAATCATAATTAAATTTATTATTTTCCTTTTTTACCCATTCATTTTGCTTTAGTTTCATGGGTGGAAAGGACATTTTGTTGCCGAAGTAATCATTTTTATAGCTGGATGCTCTTCCTACAGCTAATATTTCAAACTACAAGTAAGGAATCTAGTAGTATTGTTCAGACAAACTGGAGCAAACAGTATTATGTGCCTTAATATGTCAGGGGTGTAAACTAAGTATTATTAAATATTTTCTCTTTTTACTGAAATGGAAATGATCTTCGAGAAAACATCACACATTAAACATATCTACACAGAACCATCGAAATGTTTGGCATTTGTAACCAACTTTCTAGTTGCATCCCTCAAGTGATTAGTGTATTTTATGCTGTCAACAATAATAATAGCATTCATAATCAAATCAAATTTTTTTCATTGTTGCTGGTTATATTGATGCGGATTTTATTATTGGTAATAAATATAAAGAAAAAATATTAGGAGTCTATGAATTAATGACTGAAAAAGAAAAGAAAAAGAAAGGGAACATTGCAAATGATATTGCAAACAAAAATAATGTTGATTAAGAAAATGTAAGGGATAATAAGGAAATGAAAATAAACCACCAGTTTTCATTGTTTCTATAAACTGCTGATATAAGAGAAATGCAGAAGTGAAAAGAAAATAAACTATATAAACATCTCAAATTGGAAACTAATGATAAAAGGGCAATAAATGATAGAACTACTTTGGGTATCTGTGTTATATAAATTTGCTGCTGTTGAGTGCATGATCAATAACAATTTATTGATTCAGATAAGTTTTAAATAACCCATGAAAAATATAAAGAGAGAGATGTGCAATTTTATTTTGAAATGTGGATCTATGACACTTAGCATCTGTAAGGGTTTCTTGGTTATTATTAAAAATGGTAATATTAAAAATGTCATTAAAAGTGTTAATAATAATGCTTAGCAGTATTTTGTCCATCTTTATGTCCTGAGCTCAAATTTGACCGAGGATGACTTTGCCTTTCATCCTATTGGAATTGATAAGATAACTGTGAATCAAGTACCGGGGCTAATGTAACTGTCTTACTCCTCCCTTCAAAAAGCACTGGCCTTGTGCTTTGAAACCATTACTAAAATGTTAAAACACTAAAACTGAAACTGTGAAATTTCTTACATTCTGGAGGAATGTAAATTGTTGGAGAAACTTTTAACAATTGTTGCATTGCCAAAGATTTATCTACATATGTATATTTAAAAAAAATTATAAGTGATGAAGTAGTACAAATGGTAAGCTTCATTGAATCAAATCTGCTTATATGAAGATTATTTCATATTTTATGTGAAGAAATGTTTGTTTTGCCCAGAAACTTAAAGATTATTCTGAAGCAAAATATTTGTAAGGTTTTGTGAGATTCTTAAATTCAAATACTCCATAATAAAGGTTAATATCTATGGCAATTAACCCTTTCATTACTGTATTTATTTTGAAATGCTTTAGATATAACAAACAATTTAGTAAAATAATTTAGTTATCATTCAGCTAGTGTTAGGAACATAACTTGTGACTAAGGTTTAGTGGAAGAATTTAATTCCAAACTTATGAAAACAAGACATTTGTACTCAGAGCTAGGGCCAGTTTCAGTTGGGTTGGTAACGAAAGGGTTAACCCATTGCTGATGAAACTGGTATATCATGGAGATAAAACTTCTAAATTAGATTAAATACAGCTTTTGCTACAATAAATATAATTGTTTTATAATATGAAAAAATTTCATGATTCAAGAAAAAGAAATTGAGAAATTTTGTGCTCTATAAAGTAAAAAAATTATTTTTTTATCAATGGAGGAAGGAAAAATAACCTTGGTTTTTGTAGCAATTCCAGAGAAATGAAACTAACACTTTAGCATTTAAACCAGCCATCTGTCTATCTGTTTATATTCAAACTGATTAGATCTAGCTTCTCACATCTACCCTACAATGCCATTCTAAAAATAAAAACATCACCAAAATTTTGAAGCAGTGAGATAATGCATGATTAATTCAAGATAATGTGAATAAATAAGCATTGCATTTGACAGAATAAAATCTGAATGCTAAAGGGTTAAAGCAGTAGGCTCACAGTTGACGTCTGTAGAATAATTCTGGGAGTAATAATTGGAGGAAATATTTAGTAGAACCAGGTGACTGGACACAGCAGAGATGAGGTAGAGAAAGATTAATGTTTTTGTAGAAGCTCTAGAAGAAGCAGATAGAGAAAACAACCAGTGCCTATTGCATATTGGTAAATGAAACCTCGACAATGAATGGTCCTGCAATGACAGATTTATTTTGTTTAATTGTTTCAGTTATTGGACAGCAGCCATGCAGTAGCATCACTTCAAAGTGTCCCAGTAGTTATTTTTTTATATTTTTAAGCCTGGTGCTTATTCTATTGGTCTCTTCTGCTGACGTTACGTCCTAAGTTACAGGCATGTAAACAAACCAGTACTGGTTGTGAAGTGATGTTGAGGAACAAACACACATACACTGGCCAAAAGAAGTTTAAGACCAATGATGACAGTTCTATTCCTTCATTAGTTTATTTTTAACAAACCTGTATAAAATTATTTTACTTTTTACAGTTTATGTAAATATTTTTCCTTTTTTGAATAATGATATAGGCATTATATATCTTTCTACAATTCGAATAATTTTAATGTGCAATTAGTTCAAAAGATTAGAAATTGTTGGCAAAATAAGCTTAAGACCATACGTAGATTATGCAAATTAATAAACCAAATGGGTGGTCATATCGTTGGTCGTATTGCACTGTTTTGTTTAATAATCGAGTATTTTTACGCATTAATTCGTAGTATCAACTGAGTTACGACATCTAAGATGATGTTGCTTCGTCAGCAAAATGTGTCCTTCATGAACATTAGGAAGCAATTAGGATGCAGCAAAACATGCTTGAGTTCAAGCATGGAAGCTTTACCAAGCCACTGGCCAATACAAAAATCGGCAAAGAATGGGCGCTCCAAGAAAAAAAAAACAGTACAGATGGATCAGCAAATTCATAGGCTCTCTGAAGATAATCAAATGCTAACAGCAGTGGACATTTGCAAGCAATTATCTGATGAAACTGACATCAGCTTTACATCACAAACTGCCTGAAAGAATTTGGGCTGCTTGGCCAGATCGCTCGAAAGAAGCTGATAATTTCAGAGATGAACTGGCGGAAGAGGATCAAGTTTGCTAAAAGCCATATTGAATGGACGGCTGAAGACTGGTCAAAAGTTCTTTGGAGCGACAAATCCCACTTCTGCATCTTTGGATCAGATGGAAAGACTTATGTTAGATGCCATCCAGCTGAAGAATTCCATCCTAAGTATGCCAAGAAAACGGTGCAAGCAGGACATGTGTGTGTCTGTGTGTGTGTGAGTACTGGTGTGGGCCGCATTCAGCAGCTCAGGTGTTGGTCCAATTGTTAAAGTTGATGGCAGACTGAACAGTGTAGGCTATCTGCAATTAGTAATTGAAAATGAGCTGGCATATTTAAATAATCTATTTTCCAGCATGACAATTGCCCCATTCATAAGGCTGGGAAAGATTTTCCATGTTTTGAGCACAATAATATGGTGGTTATTAAGTGGCCTCTACAGAGCCCGGATTTGAATCAAATAGAAAATATGTGAAATTATGTTTCTAAAAGAATTCATGCTAAAAGACTCAGTAAATTTGTCTCAATTACTTAATTTTATTGAAGAAATATGGCAGAACATTCCAAGTGATTTTTGTGCTTATTTGTTGAATTCCATGTCCTGTTGTTGTAAGGCCATAATTCAAAATAATGGCTATGGAACTAGATACTAATAATAAATTTTTATTCGCTGATCATTTGTACCATAAATTTTCAAATTAAACAAAATAATGTTGGTACTTTCTAAAACTTATTTTGCCAACAATTTTTAATCATTTGAATTAATTGCACATTAAAATTATTCAAATTATAGAAAGATATATAATACCTATATCATTCGAAAGAGAAAAAAATTCTACATAAACTGTAAAAAGTAAAATAATTTTATACAGTATTGTTTGTTAAAAATAAACTAATGAAGGAATAGAAATGTCATCATTGGTCTTAAACTTCTTTTGACCAGTGTAGATATAAGTATATATACCAAATCTACCAAATCTGCTCATGAGGTTTTCGTTGACCCAGGACTATAGTAGAAGACACTTCCCCAAGGTGCCAAGTAGTAGGACTGAATCCAGAACCATATTGGTCGGGAAGCAAACTTCTTACCAGACAATCATGCCGGTAGGCAATGTAAAATTGTAAGAGATTGTGAGACCCTACATTTGTAGTTGAGTATTTTAGCTGTGTTACTCAGAAGTAGTATTGCACACATATTTCTTTAATAGCTACATTGATTATTTTTTGGTGCTTTTGATGGAGTCCAGGTGGTGATGTTTTACTTGGAGGATATTTTGAGATCTTTGTTTATGAAAACAGAGAATGTAGTGGAATGTATATAAGGAGTGAAAGTGCTATGATCTTCACAAGACTGTGGGTGGTTAAAAGATGTTAGACATAAGGAGGAAAGGCTAATAATTAGCAAGTTCAGAAGTGTTGATCTTTGGAATAAGATATATTATAGTACATACTATATCCTATATTGTTGTAGGAAATTGAATTTACTTTGATGTATGATGTTTGAGAATAATCAAAAAAGAAATAAACACACCATTAGAACTGATAACCTTGCTCAGGTGTGCCAAATCCAATTAAAAGTTGGCTCCCAACTTTTAATGAATTTGTAATTCTAATAAAGTCCAGTAAGTTGGCATTAGTATTTCAAAGAAAGAAAAAAAAACAGCGGGCCTTCATAAGTCACATGCTCATAAGACTGGTTTCCTGGATTACTCACTTCTTGCCAGCTGAGTGGACTGGAGCAACGTGAAATGAAGTGTTTTGCTCAAGAACACAATGCATCACCTGGTCCAGGAATTGAAACCACAATCTTATGATCATGAGTGGAATACTCTAACCACTAAGCTACACACATCCACAGTACCAGTATTTACCAATATTTAAATACACCATAACCATTCTCCAGCTTCAACCCAAGCTCTAACCAATTTAAAATGTTTTCCCTACTTTGGACCTCTTTGAATATTCATAGCAGAATGGCACATCATGAATTTGTGATTCAGTGAGATGAAATCTGTGAAACCCATTCTCAGCATGACACCAGCAGTGCTGGACTTAGGACAAATGAGGACCTGTGCTAGTTAAGTTATGAGGCTCCTTATTTGGACAACCAGGTATACATGCTTGAGAAATTCATTGTAAAAAATATTTTGGGCAGGAAGATGGCTCTACCCACTGGTCAATGGGGATCTGTGCTGAAGTACACCTAAGCACAATGGTAAATCTGGCACCACCGGGCATCAGTTTTTATCTACCTGTCTTATTTGGTCTGCTATTGGCCTGCATATCTCAAACCATCTTATCCATAGCACAACATCATTTTAACCTCTATTTTCCCATGTTTGCACAAGTCAAATGAGAGTATGTTGGAGCAGTTTCTAACAATTGAATACTCTTCCTGTTTCCAAGTGAGATGATAATCTCCCAATCTCTCAAACAACAAAAAGCCTGGACATATTTATGCAGAGGAATAGAAACAAATTCTGTGTGAATGAGTCTTTTACTTACAAAGGATTCACAACATATGAAAACATGTGAAAGAAGCTTGGACTTGCTTTGCAGTTGACTGCAAACAAACAGCATCAACTTCAAGTCCATTGTTTACAACCAACAAAAACGTGAAGAAACACATACGCACTCACATACACTCACACACTAACACACACACACACACACACACATGCACATTCACATAAACATGCAAAGTCATGTGCACACTCACATGACACTCACATATAAATGCACAGTCACATGACACTCATATACACATGATGGGTAAATGTTTCTCTTCACTAATTCCACTCACAAAGCTTTTATCAGCCCAGGGTTATAGTAGAATATATTTGCCCAAGGTGCAATGCTGTGGAACTGAACCCCAAACCATGAGGCTGGGTAGCAAATTGCTGAACCATAGAGCCATACCTCTGCTTGGAGCTTTTGCATTTTCATCTAACAGAAGCTAATTATGAAACATGAAGTAAAATACATTGATCGTTACAAATGAAGCTAATCGATTGTGATGGGAGGAAAGACTATGTAGTAATAACTAACTTATTTCCTAATTTTCATCAAAAACAGGAATCTACAAAATCTTGAAAAAAGTCTTTGACTGAAGTTTGGGTCAAAATACTCTCATCAAGTTTAATAAATAACGTGAGTGCTGTTTCCACTTTAAACAATTTATTACTGCAAGAGTGGCTTTTCATATGAAATAGCGTACAAGAAAGAAATTCTGAAATTCAAACTCATTGCATGAGTTGAAGATTCAGTTTTAAATGTTTCCCTAGATATTAAATTTTTTTTGCCAACAAGTGAGTTATCACTTACAAGATAAATAAATAAATATATATACATGTATACACAAACACAAAGATAACTATATATATCTATATATATATACACATACATACAAAGATAACTATATATATATATATATATATATATATATACACACCAAGATAAATATATATCTATATATATATATACATACAAAAATAAATATATACATATACACACACATACAAAGATAAATATATATATACACACAAAAATAAATATATATATATATAATGCAGTAAACAGGACGCTAAAAAATAATTCAAATACACATACAAAAGAAGTAGTCATCTCGTTAAAACCTAAAACTTGAAGCAATATGTTAAAAAATAAACAAATTTAAGTTGTTTATTTAAGATATATATATATTTTATTTTATCACTTTATGAGATAAATCTCTCTTCTTAAATTCAAGTAAAAATTTGGAAAATTATAAACTCCAAATCCTTGAAAAGAAGGATTTGACAGTTTTTTGTTTTTTTCTTTGTTGTTATTTGAGATTAAAATGTAAAAAAAAATGTTTTACAGCTAAAAATGTTTAGAGAAATACTGTTAGAGACAAAGATTTGAAAAGATACAATAAAAGTGGTTAGAAAGACAGGGTTGTTTGTTTGTACAGCCCCAGCTAAACCTTTATTGATCAGATCTGTGATCAAAAATGATTCCATCTGTCACCACTCAATAGTTTTAGGGTTATCTAGGATACATTATTCAGTTTTATCATTTCATCTTTTATTTTTTTTCAGTCATTAGACTGTGCTGATGCTGAGGTACCACCATGAAGAAATGTTTGTCAGATGAATCAACCCCAGTATATTTTTAAAACCTGGTACTTACTCTATTGATTTTTTTGCCAAACTGCTAAGTTACAGGGATGTAAACACAACAACACTGGTTGTCAAGTGGTGGTTAGAGGACAAACAGGCTTATATATGTGTGTGTGTGTGTGTGTGTGCATACACATAATAGGCTTCTTTCATTTTCTGTCTACCAAATCCACTCAAAAGTCTTTGGTCAGCCTGAGGTTATAGTAGAAGACACTTAAAAAGGTGCCATGCAGTGGGAATGAGCCCAGAACCATGTCATTAGGAAGCAAGCTTCTTACTCCACACCTATACCTGTGCTTTTGTCCTTTTTCCCTTTAAAGATTGAAGAGGTTGATGGCTGCAATTTCTGGCAGGGTAAGTGACCATGTAGAGGCTTCTCTTGTTGGAAGATAAAAGGTGGAGAGTGCTGAGAGATGAATGAACGAAAGGAAATATTTAGTAAATTATCTCTTTATATTAGTAACAAAGGTATATGTTTATCCACATTTAAATGTTGCTCAATACCCCTTCAAGTGAGACATTGCTCAGATCTACAAAAAGCAATGTATATTTTTGTTTATATACCAACATTACTAGCATTTCACTCTTCTACTGACAACCTCCAGGCAAAATACAAAGACATGGTATAGTATTTTTATGTACAAATAGCTTAGCTATTACGTATAAATTTAGACATTTGCTGGTAAGTTATTAACAAAAAGTATTTTCTTTTTGCTTATGGATGGATGATTTATTGAGCACATACTTTGTGCTCAATAAATATCCTTGAAATGAATAAGGTAAATTAATTTTCAGCAAGGATATATCGAAGCAAGTGTAATAATGTACTTCATCAAGAAAGCAGAGCATTAATGGTACTAAAGTAGTGTTATCACTGCTTTGGAATCACTACATCTTTGACTTTATTCAATGTACTTTAATGTTTAATTTACCTAAATTGAAAGGCACACACACACACACACACACACACACACACACACACACACTCATGATGAAAGTTATTTGATGGACGTTTCTATTGGAATAAATTATATAATCAATTTCGTGATTTGTGTTGATTCAGAAACCAATTTAGGAGATTATACTGATAAAGAAAAAAATATATGTTAAAAAGAAAAAAAAAATCTGTACCAGAAAACCTTAAAATGAAAATCAGTCATAAACTGATTGGTGCTTCTTCAATCAGAACCAATTTATAATGATTTCAGCCATAGGGTTGATGTTCAAACTACAATATGTGCACTACAGCGAACTAAAAAGAATCAGAATCTAGATTTGTAAAAAAAAAAAAAAAATGTCCATACAATTCCTGAAACAAGATTTGAGATGCTTATTTCACCATTTAATAAGCTAATGCTTCCCTAACTCCTATGGTCAGACCTTCAAAAGGATAGTGAAGTAGTTAATAATAGTACATTAGAGTTGAAGAAAATGATAGACATAAAAAAAATGTAAAACTAAATTGATGTAAGATTTACTTGCAGTCAAAGAGAGTTTAAGACTAATAAGGTAATTTGCCAAAATTACAGAGAGCTTGGAGAATTGATCCTCAAAAATTGCCTAATCCACAGTGTTGAAGAATAAAAGAATCAAAGACTTGTACTATTGTGGATCAAGAGAAATAATTATAACCTCAAGATTAAATAATGATAATATTAATAAACCATAAAGAAAAAGAAATATGAAAAAATCTTTGAAATTCTTTTTTCTTTATAATGTTCTATTTAAACAATATCTATTTCCCCAGGAGATAAATGTACTGGGGATGAGGGTAAAGAAAATCCTGTGTGTGCATGTGTATAAGTGTGAATTTTGTTTCAGAGGAAGCCATACTACTTTACATCTTGTGAGGAAAAGCAAATAATTCATGGGCCATACATGTTGTTGTTTAGTACTAGGTAAGACCTGGTCAAGTAGACTGATCATCAAGTATATTTCTTTCAGATACAATGTATCTATGACTATAATAGGCAACATTGTTCTTTCTTAGGTAGTTTGAGAGAAATTTGGCTACTATTTCTGTCAGGTTGCATGGCTGCACTGAGATGCTTTCAAAGACTTTGCAGGCAAAACTTAATTTTTGAAAGGCAGATGATGATGATGCTGCCACCAATGCCACTGTTTTAATGTCTACATTTCTATGTTTACATGGGTCAGCTTTGTTGCAGTAGATAATACAGCAAAAACTGTTAAACCATTACATGTCAAGTGTTAACACTCACTAAAGAATGGGCATATGGATTTACTTGTCCTATTGTATATATTCCCATCAGACCTGCCTTTATTTTGGCTATTTTTCTCATCTCCTTTAGGATGCAGTTGAACATTGTTGATTGACAGAGTAAAAACTGAATTCAGCTTTCTCTTTTTTTTCCAGCATGAAGCATAAATTGTTAAGGAAAATTGACAATGTCTTAGCCAAATACTATATAAATATTGCAATTCATAAATCAACTTGGTTCTTGTAAAAAAAAATATGATATATAAGGTGTGCTGGAGGTAGGGTGAACAGAATATAAGAAAGTCAAAGTAAGACATTTTGATTTCTTTGGTATAAGAAATTCTTTAACTATCACTTTACCCTTCCCACTCACCATCTTCTATCCTTTGCATACCCTATATGATGTTTTCTAAGAGCTACCTGACACCTAATTCTAGGTGCTAGGGCTATGACATCATATTCACCTATATACATTAATCCTTTAGAAACCAACCGGATTCAGGATGCCCTTGGTTCTACAGTTCGAATATCTTAAAAATAAGAGATCTAAATTAAAACTTTGCAATTAAAATTTCGTTTAAGTTATTTTACTACATTAAACATTATTTTCAAAATCAATTGAAAAGAATTAAGTTTATTTCTTTAAAAATTTGGTAACAAAAGTTTTAAGCTGTCTCCCAAAGTTACATACTTAACTGTAGTTGATAAAGGTATTATATAAGTAGTAATAGTTTCATTTCCCCTCGTATGAATCAATATGTTCCATTCTATGTGGAGGCACGTAGTCTAATAGTTCGTGTTTGGCTTATGATCAAGGTTGAAGGTTCGATCCTGAACTCACTGATGTCCTGTGTCTAGAAGCAAGGCATATAATTTTATATTGGTCAAGTCTACTTAGCAGAAAAGGAGTACCAGCCTGGAGTTCAAGCAACCTTCTGTCTCCTCCAGCTGTTCCTTTCTTGATGTTCTGCAGGGTCAAGGGTCAGAGAGCTCAGAGAGTTTCTATTTATGCCCACTTAAACATGAATAGTGCTTCTATTGCTAATATATATATATTTTAGAGAACTCCTATGTTTGCTCACAACTACATATGCATTTAAAGCAATCAACAAAAGTGTGGTGTAAGCTACCAGATCACACTTGCTTGTGAGTAATAGTTAAGCTCTTTTTTTATATGTTATATATCCCAATCTACACCCTGACTTGCCAATAGCAACAGAAAATCTACTGAACAAGCTAGGTGTCAGTAACCATTATATCCTGCAGATGCATGAGCCTGTTGACTTGGAAATAGTTCAGTTTGAAACTGTGGAGAGAGAGTGAGAAATACAACATTCATTCAGTTGTTATTTACGTGTGTCATATAACAAATAAACAAGTAACTAAATCAAGTACTCCAGTATGGCCATAGTCGGTTGACTGAAACTTGCAAGACAGTGAAACAGCAATAGCAAATTTAGTATTTCTTCATATTCCAGTATGGTAAATAAACTATTCCATGTCATTATTAACTGCAATCTATATTTGTCTGTTGGACATAATGTAACATACTGGCCTTGTTAGAGATATTACTGCAGGAAAATACACACAGAGTCAATGAAATGTCATATTGAGAATTTCTGACATTTCCACTGTCTCCTTTGTATTTATCTGTTTATTTACTCTTTTTTTCTTTCTTCTTTTTATTCATTTTACTAATTACATCGTTGCTTTCTGTGTAAACCAATACTGACGAGACCTGGTGGTGACTGAAGTCAATAAATTTGCCAGGACGATTTGTCATGCACGCTCTGAAGACATATATTGCTTCAAAATTACAGAACAAATTGCTTTTCCTCTTAACTGAGCAATCAAGTAATTATTGCTACATAAGATGAGAGATATATTAATTAATAAGCAAAGGAAATACTCTAAAGTAAAAAAAAAAAAAGGAAAAGAAAAATACAAGAAAAAGAAATGAAAAACAAGCAGAAAAAGATGGGTAACTTAACAGAAATGTTATTAAAGAGGAATGAAAAGACAGATCTGACGTAATATTAGAGTAATACTGAAATTGGTTGGTTGCATCAGAACGTGAAGAACTAAAAGGAATAAGAGCTGACAACCAATTGTTATTAGAAGCTATCAATACATATGTATAACACGCTTACACGCATAGACACAGAAAGACATACAGAGACGCACACGTGCATGCATGCACATACACACACATCACAAGAGAAGGGAAAGAAACAGCATGTTCTTTCTTTCTTTCAGAGAGGTCTGTCTATTTGGTAGATCTAGGAAGTCGATATTGGATATTTTAATTTTATGCTTCTCTTATTTACTTCTGCCGTTCTGTTATTAGAATTAAGTTTCATGATTGTGCAGTTATTTTTAGAGGTGGTATGATGTTGGTGGTAGTGGTGAGCTTGCAAGTGGTATTGGCATCGGTGGAGTGGCACTGGTGGTAATTGTGGTATGGTGGGTGAGTGGTGCTGGTGACAACAAGGTGGAAGAGTGGTGTTGGTGGCAGCAATGGTAGTGAATGATGTTATGAGATGTAGCTATCAATAGACACATGCTTGTACTGGTTGTGTTATTATTAAATTTACAGAGAGTCTGTGATTGATTACTTCGAAAGATGGGTATAAATAACGTTTTACAGTTTATCGTTTGAGATCTTACATGTCTAAGTTCAAATTTCACTAAAATCAGCAACAGTTTACAAGTACAAACCAGTCCTGTATTGGTATCAAATCAAATGTACTTTGCTATTTTATGAATAAAAAACCCCAAAAAAACAACAAAAAAAGAAGTAACTTGTGACTAAAGCAATAATAATAATTCTTTCTCATTATTAGTAAGGTGGAGAGCTGGCAGAATTGTTAGCATGCTTGGCATTTCATCAGTCTTTATGTTCTGAGTTCAAATTCCACTGAGGTTAACTTTGTCTTTCAACCTTTCAGAGGTTGATAAAAAATGTACCAGTTGAGCACTGAGGTTGATGACTTTGGCTTAGCCCCCTCCTTCAAAACTGCTGGTCTTGTGCCAAAATGTGTAACCATTATTAGTAAACTATTTTATAGTAGGGATCCTTGTGGTTTTTGTCTCTGTTTTGTTCCAATTGTTTTCAAATTTGGTATATGGGTTAAGTTTTGTATACTAATTATGAAAATGAAATTCATTTTTTTCCTATAAATCCATAATTAAAAAGTTATTAGTCTTTAAAATTTTCAAAATTTGGGTATTTTAGCCAATCAGAAGCAAGTATTTTACACATCCTCGTGGTGAAAAACTGTTTCCATCATAACCAAAGATGCTGCACATGCGCACAAGGAGGAGAAAGAGATATGAGAAAGATAATCTACTATAATAATACTTATGTTTTTCTCTGTCACAACATAGGAATGAAAAAGGAAGGGGTGATAGATGAATAAGGAAGGAAAGGGTGATGACAAACTGGTAGTGGGAGAGTTTCAGCTCTGTGTGAGTATATGTAAGTAAAAGGGAAGTATGAGTGGTTATGTGTGTGTGTGACGGTCAGTTTTTTAAACTAATAAATGTTTGTTTTAAACAATGCTTTAACTGTTATTTCTAGCAACTCTTGTTGGTTTGTTTGTTCATTTGCTTCTGAATGTTTTAATGTTAACTTCATTTGTGTACATTTTAATGTTTTGGCTGTTATTTCTAGTAATGTTTTGACATGCCGATGTACAACTTGCCTGATGATGGAAGAGGCAGTGAATGTGCTGTTTTCTGATTGGCTGAAAATTCTGAAAATTATCAAACTTTGAACACCTGTAACATTTTTGCAAAAATTTTCTGGAATAAATGAATAACAAATTTGGATTTAGTGTCAAAAATTAAATCTATATGATGCATTAAGACATTTATTTAAAGATAATTCTAAACACTGACAAAAACCACAAAGATCCTATAGTAGTGACTAGGAGTCAGTAGCCTAACACTTAAAGTTCTCCTGCCTTTCTCTCAGAGTCAGATCTACCTAAAAAGGGAATACTATTCACATATTTGGATATGTTCTTCCTAATAAGTACTGTCCACTCTTGATAACAGAATCAAATTAGGCAGGTGATGTCACTTCAACTGCTTTACCATCAATAGAATGTTGCAAGTCTGACTTTTTTCTATTATTATTTCCATGGAAAGTGCTTAGATAAGCTTCATTCCCTGGTCCCATTAGTTTAGGAATTTTCCCATCGGAACTCAGTTTGCTAAATTTAGCAAAGTGCATCTCTACTGCTCCCTGGATGCTTTATGAACATGTTGCAAGGTTGATACACAAAGCATCATTTTCTTTAGCACAGTTGAATTGTGGAATAAACTCACATTCTATTATTTTTC
Source organism: Octopus sinensis (assembly GCF_006345805.1). Classification (NCBI taxonomy): domain Eukaryota; kingdom Metazoa; phylum Mollusca; class Cephalopoda; order Octopoda; family Octopodidae; genus Octopus; species Octopus sinensis. The sequence continues at coordinate 102,097,810 of NC_043006.1, read as the reverse complement.
TGATGAATATGACCTTGATCTCATTAAATTTATGGTTAACGAGTACTTTGCTTAATGTGGGTTCCCTTCATTTTCATATTTATATTGTATTTTTTGATAACCATTTTATTTGCTCCTTTATTGTAATCTCATTTATTTTTAATGTCATTAGTTATTTTGTCAGTTTTTTTATCACTATCTCATCCTTTTGCATCTAAATCTTTTATCAATTATTTTACTGCCATCTTTTATTTGTTATTTGGAGTTGTATAGAGTTTTCATGGCATTAATCTACTCTCCAGCCTTTTAATAACCCTCTGCCTAGAAGGTGTCTGTGGCCCATGCTTGGGGTGGTTTCATGTACAGAAAAAAGATCTGCATCTAGAACAGCCTTTATCTGTAGACTGAACTGGCTCCAGCTAACCCTTGAACAGAGTGTATTTGATACATAATTGTCCTTTTCGAACAGTCTTTATCCATACCTTCAATAGTTTCTTTATCTTTTTTTTATTTGTAGCCCAAAATATCTTTAGCTGTAGCTGTAACACTCGGTATCTGCAGCTGTGGCTTTCCTCTATAGCTAAAATGGTTTATCTGTATCTTGAACAAAGTCTGAAGCTAGAATAGTCTGTGTACATAGCCAGAATAGTTTGTACCTATATTTTGAATAATCTTCATCAGCAGGGTGAATATTCTTTATCACAAGCACAAACAGAACACAGCAGAGATATATTTTTAGGGTTGATTTCTCATTAGCTCCCTTTAAATTAATACATTTTGAAAAGCATCCAAGTCACACCTTTCAATATAAAAACAAAATAAGTGTATTAACTATAAATAATCGAAAATCATTTAACAATATTTCTTAAAATAAAAATATAACTTATCTTGTCAAAGGATTTTCATTAACTATATATTCTTCATATAGTTATTTGATAATTAATATAAGTTAAGATAAGTACATTTATTCTATTATTATTTTTTATTATTTATTATCTTAGACCTGATGAGTGATTATATTTTTAAATAGAATTTTAATTCGATTTAATTTTGAATCCAATTGATTTTATTATTATCAACTATTTGAAAATATAGCCATGAAACGTGCATAGTCTTTTTAATACTATTTACTATTTATTGTAGTTTATTGATTTTAAATTAGGTTTTTTATAGCATATGTTTTCTATATGGTGTGAATAACATCTTTCTTTATTGAATTGTTTAATAGTGGTTTTTCTCTAAATTATATACATATATTATATATTGTGAAATTTGATTTAAAATTGTTAAATTGAATTTTTCCCTGTAAGTTTTGGAATTATATTCCCTACTATTATTATTATATATGTATGTATATATATATATATATTGGGTTGGTGCATAATTATTGCAGCTTTTTTCAACAAATTTTATTCAACAAAAACAATAACAACATGTAACAAAAACATCTTTAAGTGATTTTTCCAGAGCATATTCACCATCTACTTCATTTACTGCTTCCCATTTGCTTGGCAGACAGTCAGAGCATCGTTCAAAGATGTTTATATCAAATATTGTTATTGCTTTTGCTGCAGAAAATTTGTTGAAAAAAAGCCACAATAATTCTGCACCAACCCAATAAATACATACATACATATGAAATGTTTATATTTTATATATATATAAATATATGTATGTATGTATGTATGTATGTATATATATATATATATATATATATATATATATATATATATATATATTATATATATATATATAAGCATTTATGTGTGTATGTGTTTGTTTCATATATATATATCAACTGATAGACCTAACTGAATTTCAGTTAAAAGATGGAAATCTCTCCTTGCTGTTTTGGACAATATCGAGTAAACGCAGAAGACTTTAAAAAACACTCCCTAGTTGTGAGTTTATTTAGAGTGTGTGGAGCAAAATGTCAGGAGAGGCCTGAAGTGATATGAAATATTTAGACTTCCCAACATGAAAAGAGATAGTAGGAGAGAAACACAACAATAATTCTTTGCATAAAATAAATTATTTAAACCACATCCAAGCAGCAGACCATTCAGGCAACACTTGCTTTAGTGTTGACAGAGACTAACAAAAATATTCCTTTTCTTTTGCTTTCTTTTTTCATTCATTTATTTATTCATAGTTTTGATGTTTTTTAATGCTTTTTGTTGCCATTATTTTAAACATACATACATACATACATACATACATACATACATACATACATACATACATATTATTCTTCAGTGTGGCAGTTGCAACAACAGTTTTTTTGTGTAGTTTATTTGTTTACTTGAATAGAAGATAAAGAAAAGAAAGAAAATAAACAAAAAGAAATGGAAAAAAGAAAAACACATTGCCCTGAACAGAATACTAATATAGCTAATACTAGCCATTCAGATGGTGGCTGTTACAAATGGAAAGGCTCAGATTAGCTACGAATTTCATAAATCTTGCCAAAAACTTATGACAACAGTTACATTGATTTAAAAAAATACAGAAAATATATAAAAAAGAAAAATATAACTACACTGTTTATAATGAAGAGAAGAAAAGTACTCAACACAAAGTGCTGGATATAATTAAATTTGATTATTTGATTCCTTATGTTGGTTATTGAAATTCCATGATTTTGTGTAAGAGACAGAGAGAGAGACCCTTAAAACATTCAAGACAGTACTACGACCTCACTTTTTTATTATCCAGTCCAGATTTTGTGAGTCATATACTAAGATACACGAGGTAAAGTGGTAATTCACACAACTGTACAAATTCTTATCAAGAAAGATTTTTTTTTTCAGGAAGGGAAGTAACTCTACTTCATTTAATAAAGGTTATTCATATCTGAAACCAAATCATGGCTCAAATTTCTTGCTACACAAGTTCACAATTTCAAAACAGGCACTGGAATATGCTTGTATTTCTTTGTATGAAAGCAGAAACATTTCTTCTTTTATTTTCGGCACACAGCCATGGGTCTTAAGTTTCTTGATAGAGCTTGGGTGAGGGTAGCTATGGCAGCCATTGTAAGCCGTTGCAACAATATTTCATTTCATTGTAAGACTGCATTCACCATTAGCTTTTAGAAACCAAGAAGATTTTAAAATGTAGCATTCCTCTTACTTCTGGATCTAAACAAATAGGTATGCTGTGTTTATCTAGCTTTAAAAATGTTCTCAGTTAACCTGATATACATCTTTACCATGTACATACATGTACATACAGCTTTTTATTTTATATAAACACACAATGGTCCTTGTGAGTGAATTGGGTAGATGGAGACTGAAAGAAGTCTGTATTTATACATACACACACATACATATATATCATCAGCACTGTCGTAATCATTAACATCTGCTTGCCATGCTGGCATGTATGTATGTATGTATGTATATATTTAGTTCAAACTTATAGAAAAACAAAGACGAAGACAGGTGTAGAAACAACAAGCCAGTGTATGAGTTTCACACTCTTCGACAGAAAGGAATAAGAGGAAATAAATGGAGAGAGAATGAAAAACATGTTGTGTTCAGTGGTCCAACATGGCAAATGATTGGAAAAAAAGAGGTTGAATGAAAGGAAGACAATAATAAAGAGAGGTTGAATGAAAGGGAAATAATTCATGGTGATCTCAAGAGGAGGTGCATTTGCATGTGTACGTATGTGAGAATAGTGTGTGTGTAGCAGTTGATGTGTGCTTTTTCACGTGGTGTGTGCACATGTGTATGTGTGTCACTGTGACCAAATGGTGTGCATGTGTATAGTGTATGTATGCGAGCAAAAGTTATCTTTGCCTATGTGTGTTGCATGTTGTGTGTATGTATATGTGTATATATTGTCTGTGTTCAGGTATTATGTGCTTGTGTAGGGGTGGGAGTCTGCATGATGGTATGTGGTTGTGTACTGAGTTACAAATGGATGTAAACAAATATTAATTCCATTTAGAAGATACCAAATTGTTAAAGAACTTTGAAGAACTTAAAAACAGTGTGTGTGGCTGCTCATATAGTGGTATGTGTGATGACACTATTGAAGATTGTGTGTGTGTGTGGCTGATGGTGTGTTGTGTGGCTGCTGAGAAGTGTGTGTGGAGTAGGAAGGTGTTGTGGGTGTGTGTTATGGTGTGTGAAGTAAGTGATGAGTTGAACAGTGTGTATGGGTGTATGTATAATGATGCATGTTGTTGAGGTGGGTATATGCAGGTGTGTAGGTGGAGGATGTGGAAAGTTAGTGGGAATCCGTTGGGATTGGTGTTGTATAAAGAGAGGCAGTGAGGCAGGTGTCAGATGAAGAGAGAAGGTAAGTTGAGCCCATGTGGTGCAAAAGAATGAAGAAAGAAGATCAAATCCTGTTCATGGCAAAGGTGGGAATCTGGATGGCTCTCTATATATATATAGGGAATATATATATATAAGGAATAATAAGGACTGTATGTATGTATGTATGCATGCATGTATGTATATGTGTATATATTGTCTGTGTTCAGGTATTATGTGCTTGTGTAGGGGTGGGAGTCTGCATGATGGTATGTGGTTGTGTACTGAGTTACAAATGGATGTAAACAAATATTAATTCCATTTAGAAGATACCAAATTGTTAAAGAACTTTGAAGAACTTAAAAACAGTGTGTGTGGCTGCTCATATAGTGGTATGTGTGATGACACTATTGAAGATTGTGTGTGTGTGTGGCTGATGGTGTGTTGTGTGGCTGCTGAGAAGTGTGTGTGGAGTAGGAAGGTGTTGTGGGTGTGTGTAATGGTGTGTGAAGTAAGTGATGAGTTGAACAGTGTGTATGGGTGTATGTATAATGATGCATGTGGTTGAGGTGGGCAGTATGCAGGTGTGTAGATGGAGGATGTGGAAAGTTAGTGGGAATCCGTTGGGATTGGTGTTGTATAAAGAGAGGCGGTGAGGCTGGTGTCAGATGAAGAAAGAAGGTAAGTTGAGCCCAAATGGTGCAAAAGAACGAAGAAAGAAGATCAAATCCTGTTCATGGCAAAGGTGGGAATCTGGATGGCTCTCTATATATATATAGGGAATATATATATATAAGGAATAATAAGGACTGTATGTATGTATGTATGTATGTATGTATGTATGTATGTATGTACGTACGTGTGTATGTATGATGTATGTATGTATGTATGTATGTATGTATGTATGTATGTATGTATGTACGTATGTATATATGCCATTATTCAGTTTTATTTCAAGATTTCTTGCCAATAAAGAACCAATTTCTAACCTAGATCCAAGGCTCCATTGGAATTTCAACATCAACAGCAATGTATTTTTGTATGTACGTATGTATGTATGCATGCATGTATGTATATGTGTAGATTGGTATGTTTTGTTTCACGCATGTCTTCTCATGCATATACACTTTAATGATGAACTTCTGTAAAGTTTTACAGACTTCTACAGTTGCAGCTTTTTTCCTTCTGGTTTTGAGAAGCCTAAATTCTTAAGATTGGTATCTAAGTAAGTATGCATGCATGTCTCAACTCTCAGTACTCATGTACGTATGTCTCAACTCTCAGTACTGAGCCCTCCTTCAGCATTGAATGATTCATTGCTATTTTTAAACTTAGATCACACACACACACACACACACACACACACACACACACAACACACACACACACACACAAACACAATACTGTTGTTAAAAACATAGTTGTTTGAAAGATAAGAATATTTTAACAATGAAATAAACAGAAATGTCATAAGTCTATGAAAACTAAAATATTTTCGATACTGAAAACGGATATATTATCAAATTTTAATGTAAATGCAAAGATAACTTTTCTTCACAAATCAACAAATATGCATTTATATAAGCACACAAACACAAGTTTATGCATTTATGGTATGCACGTGTATTTGTACACGTGCATGATTTTGTGTTATGAGATGAGGGTGGTGATTTGCAAATATTTTATTTGCTTTTAAGAAATTAGTAGCTCTGGGAGTATTCCAAACATTCATTTTCTTTTAATTAAGCAGAAGGTCAATTTATTTGGGTGGTAAAGGTTTAGTTTTACAGGCAACCCACAGTATATTACTGTTACTAATTACTTATTTGATTGATACAGCAGAGATAAGCATTAAAATCGATTCTATCAAAGCTGAGGTCTGCTTTATCATTTATCTCTTTAAAGTCTATGTCTCTAAATCTTGAATTTTGTGTGTTTCAATAATCTACAGAATTCTTTTCTGGCACATTTTAGTAGGTTAGTGTAAGTTATATTTCACTTGATAAAAGCTTGTTACTATATATCATCTTGTATCTAGTTTACTAGTAATATTTTGTAATCTTTTATAAGTGTTCACTTCATTTTGTATATATTTTTTTCCCTCCCTACTCTAAGATGGAATTATAGCAAGATCATACGAAAACTGCAAATTAGAAAATTTGTAGTTTCCTATAATCTTGCTATAATTTCTCAAATGATCATATTCTGTAATATATGACTTTGATCTTAGATAGTAAGCATTTGTCCGTCTTATGTTATCAGCAGAGTAATCATTAATCTGTCATCTTGCAAGAATAACACTCCTTCATCACTCGATTTGCTAATTGGTTTCTGTGATAGTTCTTCTTCTGAGATCTGAAATCAGTCAGTAACTGGTTTATAAGCTAATATATACAAATCAACTAAAAGGTTCTGAACTTCACAGAATCTTTATCTCCTATACCTATAAAGTATAATGACAAATATTTATTTATTTCTCCAGTGCACTGATGTGATAAAGTTAATTTCTTAACCATCAATGATCAGAAATATCCCTCCATGGGTGATGACCCCAGTTGCTGTCAGTGAGTAGGGAATAGGAATTGTGAGAAGAAGTTTTCAAGGGCTTTAGTGGAATATAGACTATAATAAATACTATTTTAACCCAGGTTGCAAATTTCAGTAACAAAGAAGCTTACCAAAAGCACTATGGCACTCTCCACGTAAGAACATACTTCAATTTATGTAATGTTTTTATTGACTTCAAGGTAATGATGGAAAGCATAGCCCAAAGGGAATAGAATGCAGTTGATAGAACTAAGAAAAGGAAGGAACTTGTACTTTAGATTAATTAATATTTACAATTTATGCACCATTTCACAGTAATTGGTTGTAGGATGCAATTACTAACCATTGTACACTATTCTTCTATTCTTATAATTGTTTCAATCATTTGACTGCAGCCATGCTGGAGCAGCACCTTGAAAGTTTTTAGTTGAAGAAATTGACCTCAGGACTTATTCTTTGAAAGCCTAGTACTTATTCTATCAGTATCTTTTACTGAACTGTTAAGTTACAGGGACATAAACACACCAGCATCGGTGGATAAGTGATGGCAGGGGGACAAACACATAAATACTCTCTCTCTCTCTCTCTCACACACACACACACACACACACACACACACACACACACACACACACACACATAATGAACTTTTGTCAGTTTCCATCTGCCAAATCCACTCACAAGGCTTTGGTTGGGCTGAGGCTATAGTAGAAGACACTTGCTCAAGATACCATGCAGTGGGACTGAACCCAGAACCATGTGGTTGGGAAGCAAGCTTCTTACCACACAGCCACACATGCACCTATGTCTATATTTTCACCTGAACTTTCTATATACATATAAGTGGAAGTAGTTTAAGAGCAAACATTATCTGCGCTGTTTATTAATGCAGAAAGATTGTTATATATGAAGAAGGGATTTGATAGTGGTTCTACTTAAAATAGACAAATCTGTTTTGGTTACTGATCAGTAATCCTAATTTTCAAGGATTTCAAGCCTCAGCTACAGTTAATGCTGCCACTGTGTTGGGAGGAATATGTGTATTTTGTATTGTTCTGGAGAAAACTAAAATAATAATAAATAAATATCCACCCTATTTCATCCAGGTCTAAACAGTGACATTGTTTTAGTTGACAATGAATTTTGTATTTACTGCCAAGTAATAAAGTTTCTCTCTGTTGCATGGCTTGGCAATTCAGCAGAATAACTAGGCATGTTATACCCACGGAAATAAAAATAGTAGAAGTGTAATATAGTATGGTATGGGACATGTTGCAAACACTGATTGGTAGAAGTAAGTAGAAGTAAGGTGGTAGACATAGTGGGTATATATATATATATATGTAGAGAGACAGTGCTTTAATGAGGTAGATAAGAAGATAAAAAGTCAGCATATTAGAAATACATGTCAGTGGTGGTCTAAAGAGATACGTAAGGCAATCTGAGAGCTGATAAGAAGATAGACTGAAAGGTAGAAATGTATGTAGAAAGTGGTATATATTAAGGTAGATAAGAGAGACATAGAAAACATTCTTGCATACAGATGCACAAGTACATTGATACAGGGATGTATATAAGATGGACAGAGAAAAGACACGAGATTTATATAGAGAAAGATGAAAAAGGCAGCTGCAAAGAGAGGCCATACAATAATAATGAAAGTGTGATAAAGAGGAAGGAGAGAGAGAGAGAGAGAGAGAGAGAGAGAGAGAGAGATTTCAAAATTGCTGTTTCTAAAAGGAATTACTTCTCTTTTATTCTGCTTTTTGAAGCTGAAGATTTTGATTCACACCAAACTGAGTGAATAACCACAATAAAAGGAAGCAAAAACTGTTTCTAATCTATGACCACATCGATGAAATATTCCTGTAGATCTGTTGATATTCACATATAGACTGAATTATTCATTATTCTTTTGCCATGATTGTGAAGAAAGAAAGTGAAAGAGAAACAAGAAGAAATCAGAGGAAGTGAGAGAGAGAGAATAATAGATGAAAAGAGAATGACGGAAATTAAAAGAAAAAAAAACGAAACTGAGTGATAGAAAGTATAGTAAATGAGAAAATGAATGAAAGAGAAGAAAGAAGGAAAGAGAATGAAGGAAATGACGAGAAGAGAAATTAAAGTAAAATAAATGAATCAATGAAAATAAAATGTGAAAGGAAAGAACAAAACAGTTCATAGAATTAATATAACTTTCAAAAGCAACAACAATAAATTAATTCAGAAATTTTCCGAAACATTGAGAATTTTTAAATGGGAAAAACATATAAAATGAATACATCTATAGAAGTATGTGGGTGTATCTATTCATACTTGGATGTATATATATATATATATATATATATATATATATATATATACACACACATACACATTTTAAATCATTCATATATGCATGTGCACACGTGGGTGTGCAAGAATATGTGCATATATATATGTATGTATGTATGTATATATATATAATATATATATATATATGTATGCATGTATGTATATATATATATATATGCATGTGTGCATGCATGCATGTATATATATATATATATCATCATCATCACCATCATTTAACAACCATTTTCCATGCTGATGTAAACTGGCCAGTTGGACAGGTTCTGGTGTGCTTCAGGGATGAGCTGAGTTCGGTGTCAGATTTGGCTCGGTTTCTATGGCTGGATGCTCTGCTTAATGCTAAAAACTTTACAGTGTGTACTGGATGTTTTCATCATGCTGCTGGCACTAGTGAGGTTACCAAGTAACTTGGAAAACAGGAAAAAACACAAGGGAAAAGATTCTACTAAGTGGTGGGAGTACCTGAGAGGAAGAGGTGGGTTCATGCCAAGTATTGAAAGGCTAAGGTATGATAGAGGGACAAGCATAGATGGGACAAGCATAGGTGGTATAGAGGGACAAGCATATGTGTCTTGCAATAAAGGAAGTACATGTCTACTCCTCATTACATAAGGGTGGGTGGGAGTAGATGGAAAGGGATAAAGATGGTAGTGATGGTGTGTGAGAGCAAACTCTCAAGGTACAAGAAGGTGTGCATGAGATGATACAGACAAGGGATCAGAGGGAGGTGGTAGTTTCATAAGAGAAGGGAGAGTAACAGATGGTTAGAGATAAGGGTAGAGATGATATTTCCATCAACTACACCACCACCACCACTATTGTTCATCACTAGAGTTGAGGTGTGGTTTATGGGAAATATCAGTATGGAGAGCGAATGAGGTGAGCATAATAGAAGTGGCTCAGGAAGGAGGACAGATCAGAAAGGTGATGGATGATGTGCAATGTGTAGGAGCAATGGGGAGGGGATTCATATTATTTATTTATTTATTTATCTAGTTTCAGCTCACTAGCTGTGGCCATGCTGGGGTACCGCCATTTAAAAAAAGTAGGCTTTCCTATCCGTGTGGAACTCGAGCCAACATCCTTTTGTTAATGCAACTAAGTGTGTTACCATTACACCGGCGAATTAGCACACACACACACACATGATAGGCTTCTTTCAGTTTCCATCAACCAAATCTACTCATAGGGCATAGGCCAACATGGGGCTTTAAGAGAAGACACTCAGCCAAGACGTTAATCAGTGTGGCGGAACCTGAAACTTGTTAATTACACAGCAACAACTGTACCTATATGATGATGATGATGATGGTGATGGTGATGATACATGCACCTATATATATATATAGGTGTATGTATCATCTATGTATATCGACTATGTATATACATGCATGTATTTCACACACATGTATATACATAGACGTGTGTGTGTGCATATATATATATATACACACACACACATACACACAGACACACACACATACACACACACACACACAAACGCATATATACATAATATACAAATCATCATCATCATCATGTTAGTGTCTACTTTCCCATGCTTGCACAAGTCAGACAAAAATTTTGAGGTAGATTTTCTGTCTAGATACCGATCATGTTGGCAATATATTTCTACAGAATACTGGAAATGAATGACACTGCTTGTATGACAGTGACACTCATTTACAACCGTCACAAAATATCTAAAACAAGGAGGCTCTCTCTTACACACATACACACGATAGGTTTCTTTCAGTTTCTCTCTACAAAGTTTCAGTCAGCCTGAAGTTATATCGTAAAATAGTGAACTATCTTCATTTTGATAATTCTAAATTTTTAATCAAGTCACATAAATTCTGTAACATACAAGATATCTGAATGCTAAATTTATCAGGTGTAGGATCTTGAAATCTTAACCAAGCTTAAATGACAGCTACAAGCATTTACATACAATCATGTCTGTCTATATATATATGTATATATAATATATATATATATATATATATATATATATATATATGTATATATATATGTATATATATATATATATCAACTCCATTCTTTCATTTATTTGTATTAAAAAAACACACAAATTTCCACATGAAAGCACGTGATCTCTGCCCTTGGCATGTAGCTTCAACCGTGTTATTCTGACGTGAATTTGCTACCCAGGTATCGATTAACCGAATTATCCATACTAAGATAATTCATTCAACTACTTATATATTATATATATATATATATATATATATGTATGTATATTATATATATGATATATACTAGCTTAAAAGCCACACTCTCTGTGGACTTTGAAACAGAGGTCTAATTGGGCCTGCAGCCCAAAACTAAAGAGAGCTAAATTGCATGACTATAGTATGTCTATAATGACTATGTGCCCCAGTGGTGTTTGATCAGAGGTTAAAGAAGGATGAGAATTAATTCTGTAATGCAATCATTCTACTGTTTCAATCCCAAGTTGAATTCCAACTATTGGCCAATTTGTCTCAAAGTTCATATCTTGATGTAAAATTAATGAAGCAGATGTCATTTATCTCTCCCTTGATTTCTGACATCATTTGATAAATACTAATCAAGATGGTGTGAATCAGCCAAGGTTTACCTGCTAGAAATAGCAACCTAAATGTTTTTAAATCAGATCCCAATGCTGGATGTTTGAGAACCAAATGAAGGGTAGATTTTCAATTCGAGAATCATCCTGATTCCAAAACAGTATTATATGTCTATGTAGAGCAAATGTAGTCAGAGATACAGGGGTCCCAGATGGACTGACTGAATTTTGCTTTTATTTATATATATATATACACATACACACGCACACACACACACACACACACACACACACATACATACACACACACACATTAATATTGAACAGTGAGAATGAGTGCTCAACACCGCATTGGTGGATAAATATTCATTATTCATGGGGTAATCAGGCTACCATTGATTTCATGTTGAGAGAGATATATCTCAACAATTATTCAAGTCTGCACCTTGGGATGTTGATATTTGTCTCTATCTTTGACAAAACACAATAAAATCATGTGAGATCCCATGAAATCACATGAGATTTTAGAGTAAACAAATCAATATGCATCTCAAAGGGGAACATCTCCTGAATTATTATCTCTTTTGTATTAAATTTGAATTTTATAAATATTAAGTTTGGAGTTTGAATTTTATGTGCACACGCACACAAAACCACACCTGTATTATGCGTATTTAGTAGTTTGTATTTGCATATATAAGGCGCACACACACACACACACACACACACACATATATATATGTATGATGTGGTGGAGAAGACCTTATCTGAATCTTGTAGCATGAAAACAAAAGTAATGGTATAGGTCAAAGAGATTGAAATACGTCTGAAGTTGTCTCTTTTTTGCAAAAACAGATGAGCCTCATCTTCTTCTAAGCAGATAAATTAACTTTGAGGAATTTATTTTTAATTTCATCAGATTATTTCCCTTACTGCATTAGGTCAAGGATTTCTTTCTCCAACTAGAAGGAAATTTAAATTAACAAATTTTTATATATGCCTGTAAGTACATTACTCTATGATTTCAATATTCAATTTCATGCTATTGATCCATTTGATTATTTTCCTTGGCACACGTTTTCATTAAAATTGTATTTTTACTTCCTTGATCCTAAGCTTTGCTTCATAATTGGAGTTTCTTCTCAAATTCTTCAATAGATTCAGCTATGAGAATTAAATCATCAACACACAGGAGTTCCCATACACATCTAACTGCTTTTAAACTTACCTCAATCATAGAGATTGAACACACTCATATGAGTGTATATTCATCTAATACTGATATACATCCATCTATATTAACCCTTTCACATTTAAACCGGCCAAACCAGGGCCAAATATTCTACATGTTTTATATTCAAACCAGCCAGATCTAACCTCTCACACTTACTCTTTATGTCACTCCAAAAATAAACAATCACATCATTAAAATCGCAAAGCTACAAGATAATGCATGATTAATTCAAAACAATGTGATTAACTAAACATTACATTTGACAGAACAATCTGAATGCTAAAAGGTTAATAATACTACACATGTACAACAGACTACAATAAACTTATGTTCTTTTTTTTTTGTACTTATGTCAATAGTAAGTGTTGTCTTTTACTATATTGTATGCAGCTCATAGGAAAATGGAAAGATTAGAAAGCTGCTTGAAGAGAAGTGATAGGGCAAAACTTTAAAAAACAACATTAGAACGTTGAAGAAGCTTTCTAACTACACAGATACGTTGGCATTGACTGAAACACTTCCGAGGTTATTGTTTATGAATATAAATGAAAACATTTAAAGAAAAGATATATTTGTTTACATACATGAATGTATGAAAATTTGTGTGTGTGATTGTGTGTGTGTGTGAGAGAGAGAGAGAGAGAGAGAGAGAGAGAGAAAGAAAGAGACAGAGAGTGTATTTATGTAAGTATGTACCAATATTTACTTTTCTGAAGTAATTCCTCTTTAAGATGTTTTCCATCAAATACATGATTATACTGTAGTTATAGTGTTGTGTAAACACACAACACAAACCCATATACATTTACACACACACACACACACATGTATGTATGTATATTCATAAAAATGTGTATACTAGTAGATAGTCATCTTAATATACTGCAGGGGAAAACAAATAAACACAAAAAAACCCCCCAACAAAAAAGCTATAATAATTAATAGAGAAAGTGAAAGAGAAAGTATAAGCAAGAGAGGAGAGGGAGAGGGAGAGAGGAGAAAGAGAAAACGATTTGAAATGATTCAAATATCAAAGATTACTCCTGGCAATGTTAGATTCTATTTCAACAGGTTGGAATCAATTTTTTTTCTTCATAAGCTAAGACAAAGAAAAAGAGGTCATCAGGAGAATGTGTTGAAACAAAATCTGACGTTATGGAAACAGAAAAATTCTTCCATCCATGATTTCAATGATTAGAAAAATAATAAATTATAAAACAAAAGAGTCATTAGTTGGTCATGCAGAATGTTCACATGATGATGATGATGGTGATCCACATCATCATCATCACCATCATCATAAACACGAGATCCTGTCCATAATAAGAATTTCTAACATAGGCACAAAGTGTCCAGTTCAGAACCAGGGGCTTTCTTACTGAAATTGGCTCCACTACTTGACAGTATTTAAAAAAAAAGAATTTCTTTACCCTTACCCACCACACACATCACCCAGAAAGATAAGACTTTTGTTTGATGTTCTAACAATTCTGCCAATCCACCACTCTCATGACCAAGACAAAATCATATTGTATAACATTGGGGCAGACATGGAAAGGGGAATTAGTATACAAATGATTCAAATGATCTAAATAATTAACCAGGGGCATATATTTATTTCATTAATTGCCCACAGGGGGCTAACTATAGAGGGGCAAACAAGGACAAACAAATATAGAGGGGGCAAACAAGGACAAACAAGTCGATTATATATATATATATATATATATATATATATATATATACATAGTGAAAATTTTAATAGTTTCACTATTAAAACTGAAAGTATTATCTCTCATTACAATAGAGATGTTATTGTTTCACTTCTTTGACATAATACCGAAATAGTGTAAGAGAAAAGAGATTGCTCTGGGCTCGCATTAGCCAAGAAGGTGAATGTATTTTGGCCCATGGACCCTAAGTAAGGCATATATGAAATTTGAATGAAATCTGTTGGGTAGTTCTTGAGTTTTAGTGATGCACACATAGACATGCATTCTCAGTTTTACATATTTAGATATTTGAGAGGCTTCTCTTAGTTTCTATCAACCGAATCCACTCGTAAGACTTTGCTCAACCTGAGGCTATAGCAGAAGGCACTTGCTCTAGATGCCATGCAGTGGGACTGAACCTGGAACAATTTGGTTGGGAAATAAGTTTTTGACACACAGCCACGTCTGCACCTGAGACGGGCCAGAGGTAAATTGACTTGATTAAATTAAATTTAATTTAATTAGGCTGGTTTGCCAAAAAGTACGTCGAAACAATGCATTGTCCAAAGATGATTAGGGTAAATGTTTTTTAATTTTCCTTTGATTTCTGAATTACTACTTTTTAGCAGTTTGAGTTTGGCTGCTCTTTCTGGTGAGTCGAATGGCCTATCAGGGCCATTCCTTAATATTGTTGAAATATATATATATATATATATATATATATATACATATATATATATATATAATTAAAAACGGTCCTTCAGCGACAACACACCTTGATAAACTCAGTGGCTACTACTAACTTCTGGCCACAATAGACTGAAAGGATGCTCTTGAAGCCAAGAATTTGAACTTATGGAGACAATATTTACGTATCACCAGAGGAAACCCAACTAGCTCTCATAATACAAGGAAATGGTTGCATAATGAAGTACCTGCATGCCGGAGAACTATGTTTCGTAGAAACAATTGTAGTGATTGAAAATAAATATCCAACCATACACTTTCTTGTTGACTCCAAATTTAAACAAAAAATTTTTCAATTATCTATTCATACATAACAAAAACCCAAACACAAACCTGGAACTATGTATAATGCTACTACTGGATAACACACACACACACACACACACACACACACAAAACACATATATTTCTATGCTACAATGGACAGCTTTCTAAAATCTGAACACACAGGATTTATTAGGGTTGATAATTTTTGTTCAGCCAGGAACTACCAGGCTTTAAGCCACTACACCAACCCGACTACTCTACTTCAACTGAAACTAAAAATTAAACAGTAATAACCTTAGGCAATCTTCCCAACTATCCTACTGAAGAGAAAAGAGAAAGACCACAGTTTTCACCAGTTTCTCATTGCATAAATAAATAAATAAATAAATAAATAACTAAATAAATAAATAGACCTTTTGCTTCCCTGTTCTAAGGTCAGAGAAACTGGGAATTGGTATGAAAAGATTGTCATGATCGATCAAATGTGTTAACATCATTTACACCTTCCCTAACATAGTTACAATTAGAGCCATTGGAAATTTGCCATACTGTTAGCAATCATTCCTGGTTCAACTAGTTTTTAGAACACTTCTGACAGCATCATCATATTCAACATTTGGATGAGTTTTCAAATAGTTGGGTCGATAATGTATCGGCCTCTTGACAGAAGTGTCGTGAGTTCAGATCTAATCACTGCAGCTGTAGTTTGGGTAAGGCAATGTTAGTTATTCAGATCCACTTTCTTGACATAAGAAAAAAAAAAAGACCTTAAGAATACATATTCCTTTAATCTTTTACTTGTTTCAGTCATAGGACTGCAGCCATGTTGAAGAAATGCGTTGTCAGGTTAGTCAAAGAAATTTAAACACCAGTTTACTTTGACCGCTAATTCTGTCACTTTAATCTGCTGAACTGCTAGGTCATGGGGACTTACACCAACATCAGTTGTTAAGTGGTGGTGGAACAAACACAAAAACACACATGTGAGCCAATCTCTAACTGTGGAAGGAACCTGTGGTAGGGGTAGACCCAGGAAGACATAGGACGATGTGGTGAAGCACAATCTTCAAACTTTGGGTCTCACAGAGGCAATAACTAGTGACTGAGAAGACCTGTCCAACCAAGTGAAATTGTAGTTGCAGATGATGCTGGTGTTCTGTAACTGGTACTTGTGCTGGTGACACGTAAAAAGCACCTTTTGAGTGTTGAGCCTCATAGAGGCAAAGAGGCTGAGCTCCTTTTGAGTGCTGGGCTTCATTGAGGCAATGACCGAGACCTTTGGCATTATGTCATGCTTGAGATGAAGACCTATCAAGCCTAGTAAAATCGCAGTCATGGCAGATAACAGTGTCACACCAGTGGCACATAAAAGTGCCCATTACACTCTCAGAGTGGTTGGCATTAGGAAGGGCATCCAGCTGTAGGAACCATGCCAAATCAGACTGGAGTCTGGTGCAGCCTTCCAACTTGCCAGCTTTGGTCAAACTGTCCAACCCATGCCAGCATGGACAACGGATGTTAAATGATGATGATATATATAAATATTAAACATACACACACACGCATATGTGACAAGCTTCTACATAGTTACTGTCAGCTAAATTCACTTACAAGGTATTGGTCAGCTTGCAGTTACAATAGAAAACACTCGTTGCCTAAGGTGCCATGCACCAGGACTGTACTCAAAACTATGTTACTGCAAAACAAGTCTTCTAATTACATGGCCATGCCAGCACCTATTTACATACACATATATGCACACATACACACTCACTCAATGGTTTTGGAGTGAAGGGTTAAAATGATTTTAAACTGAAAAATTATTTTAGTTGGTTAACTGAGCTGAGATCAAACCTTATACAAAAACAAACTATCTCTCATTTGTAATCCCAAGTATTATCAAGTTTCCAAATACAGGTGAAAATTAGAAAAAACATAAAATGTCAAGTTCTACAGAAAAAGAGGACAACACATAAGTTATGTCATATTAAGTTACATTCTGTCTGTAAAATGATCGTGTCTGCAATTAACTAACGATCCTTGTCAGAAAATATAAAAAGAGAAAAGAGAACAGCTGTATAAGATAACTGATGAATAAATGGCTCAACAGCTTCTTTAATGACTTATCTCTGTCAGAACCAAAATGCTCAACATTGCTTCATTTCCTTCATCAAAGAGACTGAAGTCAGAATGTCATTGACCGTTGTGCAGAAGATCAATAAATCACACACGATGGTGATGATAATAGTAGTATGAGCACAGCATTTTGTTATTTCTCTGAAGATTGATAATAAAACTACAGGTTAAAAGGCAAATGAAAAAAACAGTGGTAGACTCCAGAAGGACACAGAAGGACCTGGTTGCATGCTTACTGTGAATACAAATTATGCTTTCAGAAGTTCGGGCACACTGTGTTAGCTTAGATAGGCAGGTCTTTTCAAGCACTACACATCACTAATTGTCCTATTCCCTTGTCATCTCCTCCGTGAGGCTCAACATCCTGAGATCAGCCTTCACATCTTCAACCTATGTTTCCCTCTTTCATGTACAGAAAGTGATTGGTGTTTCCTTACACAACTATTCTTATCCATACATATCACATGACCAAACCAATGCAGTATCCTCTCTTACACCCAGTTTTTCTCTTCACACATAATGCACTTAGTTGTTCATAGACACTAACACTGCACACTTTGAGGAATATGCTTGCTTCATTGCTTTCTAATCTTTGCAGGTCCTCTGCATTTAGGGCCTATGTCATGCTACCACATAGCATTGGAGTTTGTACACAGGGATCATAAGGTTTGGTTTTTGCCCCTGTGAGAGAAACCTTTTGTTACCAACAAAGTTAGTAGCTCCTTGAACATTCTCTAGCCTGCTCTACCACTGGCTACAATACTTTCAGAAAATGTTAAGTTACCTAAGTAACAGAGACTATCTGCTACTCCTAGCAATACTCCTGGACAACTGGGAGCATTGATTTCCCATGCACTCTCAGTGTATATCATTCCTGTACGTCAGCCGTATACAAAATCTGCTTTCTCTACAAACCATCTGACCATTGTTCTTATCATCTTTCCATTCATATTTACTTCTGATTGCTTCCGTTCCTGCTTACTGTCCACTACATTCATCTTTACACATATGATTACCATTACCCCATGCTTATACCCATATCCCACTCTACCTCCTTACTTGTCCCT